>NC_068358.1:55172774-55472774 GCF_020536995.1 Dreissena polymorpha | reverse complement strand
GAAGATCGGATGAAAACTACTTGAATTAGAGAGCAGACACCATGCTGAATGTGTAAAACATACTAAGTGACCCAGTGACCTAGTTTTTGACCTGGCATGACGAACTTGACCTAGACATCACCTAGATACAACTTTTGACCAAGTTTGGTAAAGGTCGGATGAAAACTACTTGAATTAGAGAGCGGACAACATGCTGAATGTTTAAAAGGCACAAAGTGACCCTGTGACCCAGTTTTTGACCCGGCAAGGCCCACGTTCGAACTTGGCCTAGACATCATCTAGATATAACTTCTGACCACGTTTGGTGAAGATCGGATGAAAACTACTTGAATTAGAGAGCGGACACGGACCGACCGACCGACAAGCTCACTCCTATATACCCCCTAAACTTCGTTAAGTGGGGGTATAATTACGTCTTGCACTTCTTAATAATATAAACAAAAGATCTAGAGTATAGTTCCATGATGATTACAGAAAACTTACAGACTTATTCACAACACAAAGCACATGTGCAGCAAACGGAATAACAGGATGATTCAAGTATACCTCAAAAAACTTTGTTAGCAGAGGTAAAATAATTAAAACAATACGATTTAAATTTAATTCTACTGAGTGAATGCCAATGTCAGCTTCATAAAACGTCACTTTTTTCAACTGATTAAATAACAACTAGATGTGCTGCATGCTAAGTTACCACAGCGCAGTCTCTTTCGAAAGACGCTATAACTTATGAGTCCATACAGCTCCTGCACATCTTTCTTCAGATCTGCAACAGAACAGGGCTATTCAGCAATCCAGTAATCACTAGCAAGAGGGCTAATATATGTGAATATATCATATAAATATCATGTGGTAGAAGGATGAATGTAAATCCTATTTAAATATACAGTTAAGCATTGAACTTGAAATTTAACACACTGGTTTTTGTTTGGGTCAGCTCATGGAAAAAAAAGACCACTTCAACCTTAAAAAATATTGATTTTCAAATATTTCCTTAAGATGTAGGCAAAGTTCTCTCAAAGCTTTCTTCATTCATTTTCTAAATGAATAAACACCCAATAATGACGCTGCTGAACAGCAATTTTCACTGTTTACCTTGCACTGGCTTAATAAGCTTGGATATCTTGTGCCACGTGCGGTAGTAAAAGTGCCTCACTTGTTCCTTGTTTTTCACTGTCAGACCCACAGACGAGCTCTTCTTTTTACTCTTGGCAACTATAAAGTTGTGGATGCTCTCAAAGTCTTTTCCATACTACAATATTCACAAAGTAAAACATTTATTTCTTTATGTCTAACGATACGAAAATCTGAAAATTCTGATAAGCATTGAACTGTATATAATTTAATGTTTGAAATCCTGATATATTGTGTATATATATATATATATATATATATATATATATATATATATATATATATATATATACAGTGGAAACCCTCTAAACCGGATCCTCTTTATACCGGAATCCTCTCTAAACCGGACAAATTGTCCGGTCCCATTTTTCCCCTATAATACCATGCGTAAAATATCTCCTCAAGACCGGAATCCCCTCAATTCCGAATACCGGTCATTCTTTGGATCAAAATTGGGTCATTCCATAAGTAATTGTACCCCTCTAAACCGCTCAGTGCCGGTTTATCGCACCTCAGACCTAGTGTCGAAAAGTTGTGAATAGCTGATTAAAGACGCGTGAAATTAATAAAGATGGTCGAAAATTTGTAAACTGTAAAAATCGCAAACCAATTTTAAGATACTTGTCCTGTATTGTATATATCGATCAATAGAGGTGATAATACTGATTATAATTACTGATAACAAACAGATTTCTTAAGTGTGTTTTGTAGTTGATGTAGGAAGCCGTGTACAATTTTAATAATATTAATGCTATTATATTTTGTGTAGTTTATTACAAATTCTAATTTAGTGTCATATCAAATGGTGATTTGCAGAGTTCTTGAAGCAGTTGCAATTAGATATTCATTTAGATTTTCAAATTGGTAATTAAGATAACTAAGACTAAAAATGTCCGAACCTCCTTTTAGCGAAAGCGCGTGGAATTGTCTCCAGAAGACAAAATCAAATTGATAAAAGAATCAGAGATGTTCCCTAAACCTACACTCAAGACTCTTGTCAGAGAAATATAGGGTAGGTAAGTCGACGATCGGGGATATTGTGCGAAAAAAGTCTACGTACATATCTTATTGGGAAAACAACTCTTCACCAAACAAAAGTCGGGTTAACAATGAAATGAAATTTAGAAACGTCAACGAACTTGTATGGGACTGGTTCAGTATTGTAAGGACTAAGTCATTTCCGATCTCTGGTCCGATCATACAGGAAAAGGCACGGAGCTTTGCTAAGGAACTAGGAATTGGTGACTTTAAAGCGTCTAATGGGTGGCTGTGTGGTTGGAAGATTTTTTTTAGTGTAAAAAGGAACTAAATTCACCTCTATAATGCATACATGTGTAAAATTGTTTGTTTTTCAGGTTGCACTGTTTGTTTTATGTTGTGAATGATATTGCTTTCGAATCAATAGATTAAGTGACATGTGTTGTTCTTATGTGATGCAGTATCAATAAATGTTATATGTAAATAAACTATTGAATTTTGCTGAAAGTGTTTTTTCCACATCAGCTATGTAATTGAGCTTCTGAAAGTAAAATAGACAATGTCCCCTCTAAACCGGAATCCTCTCTAAACCGGAATTTCCTATTGGTCCCGGAGATGTCCGGTTAAGAGGGGTTCCACTGTATATATAAAAGATTCATCACTTAAATGATTTCAGAAGAAACATGCGAGAATACCACTTAGATATCAAATGATAATTATTCCTGATTTTCGCAAATTTATTCCTAATAAGAAAGCTCAAGACTCAAGTTCAAATTTAGTCTGACAATCAACAATACACAATATACAGCTGTGCACCTGTCTAACAATAACAACAAAAAGAGGCATGTAAAACCACCCCCAGTTTTTAAGTCACATTTCATTTGAAGATTGGATATGGGACTAAAGAACCTCTTTTCTTACAAAAGTATGCACAATTTTGCTAGAACTATGAGTTTTGATTGAGTTATTGTAAGTATCTGAGTTATCAGTGTTCAAGTTAAAAATGGTATCCCTAGACATACGACATTGTGAAATAATGGATTGCAATAAAGCGATCTTATAAGAACTGTTTATGTGGGTGTTACCCTGTTCAGTTATTGTTTATAATCCTTGCTCTGGGAAAACAGAGTTTAATGCATGGGCAAAAAGTGTCTCCCAGATTAGCCCATGCATTCTGCACAGGCTTATAAGGGACAACATTTTCCGCCTGGACTGGACTTTTGCTCAGATGAGACTTCTTTTAACTAAAAACAAGCAAATTCATTGAATTAATATCCCCCGCCAATATGCTTCTGGACATAAAAGTGTTATATTTGACACTCAAAAAAGCATTTTTTCAAGATACAAAGGGCCATAACTCCCTCATTATCTGATGGCGTACAATGCCATTTGGCGTGCATCATCCTCTTATCCATACATATACTCATACCAACTTTCAATGAAATCCACCAAAGCACTTCCAAGATATGGCTCCGGACACAAAAAAAGCATTTTTTCAAGATACAAAGGGCCATAACTCCGTTATTAACAGATGGTTTACAATGCCATTTGGCATGCATCATCCTCTTATCCATATATATACTCATACCAAGTTTCAATGAAATCCGCCAAAGCACTTTTAAGATATGGCTCTGGACACAAAAGTGCCGGACGGACAGAAAGACGGACGGACAACGCCAAAACAATATCCCTCCGCCTCTGGCGGGGGATAACAACATTGAATCGGAAATTGTCGTCTTTAATAAGCTTGTACGGACAGCATTAAACGACGTTTTCCCAGACACATCAGTGTGTGTTGTTACCTCACAAAGGCCCTCAAAAAAGCTGTCCTTGTCCTCCTGACTCCAGAGCTCCCACTGGCGCTTGCCCTTCGTCTCTGGGGTCCCTGAGTGACTCACACAGTCCCCGGATGTGGCAGCCTTCTTACCTGATACAACCATATGAAGCAAAACTGGAATACCTCAACTATGTTTTAAGAAACAATTTTTTAAGCAGAAAATGTATAATTTGAAAATTAAGATAAATAAATTACTGATAAAAACTTGTATTTTCAAAAATTTAGAGTCACAAACATTATTTGGCCATAAATTATATAAGCAATTTGTCCCAGAAAACTAAAAATCCCAGCAAGCCTTCCCTGTGCTTGGATTGTGAGCTTGGGATTTTGGAGAGCATCGGAATTAGAATAGCTTGCATGTATTTCACATTAAAATTGATTCAAATTTTATTATCAAACATATTGTTAGTTAGTCTATATTTCTTAAACACAAGGAACCTAAATTACATTCTTTCATATGAGTGCTTTTTTAAAGTTTTAAAATATGTTATAAACTAGAAAAAACGTGTGAAATCAAAAGGCAACCTTTCTTAACAGGAGATTCCGGAGGGCTAAGATCACGTCGTGGTCGCTTTACTATCCGTGTACTGAATCTTGTTGGCTGTTTCCCACATGATTCTGAAGTCGCTGCAGAAAAGGACTTGATCTGTCCACTCTCTGTTTCTAAATTTCCTATTTGATTAAATTCAGCTTCAAGAGTCAAGTGAGCGGTCGGGATTTTCTTCTCTGCTGTACTATCGACACCTTTCAGAATGTCACTGGGATTCTTCACTTTTTCCACTGAGCTTGGGATACCATCTCTAGCAAAGAAAGGAACAATTTAAGACCATTTCGTTACATCATTGAATTAAGACAATAAAGGACTGCTTTGCAACAGTCATGGCAGCCATGCTTTTAACAAAGTTTAAGAGCACATACCAGAAGAATAACACAATCACTGCACTTAAAATTATTTATTGCGCATCTAAGCATTCTACTTATGACACATTTGATGTTTCAATTCTATTTGTTGAGAAAAGTAGAAGAAGTTTTATCCACTAACTAATATATGCAATGCCAATTGTTAAGTTCAAGGGCAAATAACTCATGAACTCGTGGATTAATATGCAAGACATTTCGGTCTTGCACTTCTACACTTCAAGATGAGGACATATTTCTAGTTTCTATTACATCAATTCAATGTGGAAGTAGTTGCTCCAAAAACGTTTTAAATTGTATGTAGACACACCACTGCACATGGCTATTTATGCTCAAAAGCAAATAACTAAGGAATTCTTTGATCATTGGGAATAAAGTATCTTATGTCTCTACACTTCATATTGACAAAATAATTTGTTTGACGCCTGCAACTTTGCAAGACGCGTTATCATTGTCGGTTGTTATGATTTATCAGTTGAACCATGTGTCCTTGTCCATAAAAACGTACTCCCTGAGCCTTTGATAATTTTTGCTATGGCAGCTCTCCCACAGCAAAAGTGATCAAAGGCTCTGGAAGTACGTCTTGCAGGCGTTAAACAAACTATTTTGACAACAAAAGAGGAATTTTAGAAATCACTCTACCAAAACATGACATTCAGCTGTAGTCAAGTCAATTATGTTATATAAAATATCAGATTTGTCAAATATATTTTAGGATCAGTGTATTGTACAATATAATAATCATTGTTACATGGAAAAAAGTTAAGACGACAAAAACAACAAAACAAGACGATAAAAGAATAAATCTGATTTAGTGATAAGTCTTAACAAAACAAAAATCAGATTTAAAAAACAACATCCAACCAATGGACTAAACAATGGATCTTATTCATGGATCTTATTCAGGTCTTTGCAGGCATGCAATCAAAAGAAATCACCATTAATTTTTACTGTTATACACTTTGTTGAATCAGAGACATGTTGATGGACCACTTTAAAACGATTGTATCGATATATTAATTTCAGTGTTCAACAATAAAACTAAGAAATAGATTCACGAATAAACCAAAATGGCGGTTAATGATTTATTCAAGATAAAACTTATTACCCTTCTCCGATATCCCGTCCGTTATCATCACAGTGGGTACTTTGTCTTCTCTTTCTAGGCGGCATTTAGTAGGCATCCGATATATTATTTGCAGGTATTAAACCACAGCCCATGACTTGCAGATTGAAAATATTAAACATGCTGAAAAAAATTCACAAACACAATTCAGTATCGCCATGATCGTCGTAATTCAATATTATGTTTGTTTTAAACAATAACCAGATATACTAATCGGACATTTTAACGGTAGAATCATGTACTTATACATTAGTTTTATCTACAATTATTGAACTAACTTACCCAAACAGCTGGAATCGAACGCCTAACAAGCTACAGACGCACTCATAGTTGGTACGATTTGTCTATTCAGCAAGTGAAAAGTAGGTCATGTGATCAAAACTGTCCAGTAACGTTGCACAATTAATAAATAAATTTATTGATAAATACATCACATTTTCTGGTTCTTATATGGTATAAAAATGCATATTTGTTAAATTTATTTGTTATGTATTGAAAACTGTTACTGTTTTACAGTAAATAATCGCGACATTCTAGTTCTTACAATATCAATTATTGATGGGTCTCTACAGCAGACTCAACGTTATATAGTGTGAATATCGATATAACTATTGTAATTTGTTATCTATACTGTATATGTTGTAATTGAATTATATTATTTCACACACGTCTATGGGCCGATAGTATATTCTCATTTAAACCATGACATCCTTTGCATTAAGTTATGTTTACAGAAGTCATCACAGATGCACTTTTGTGCACTTTCGTGTCCAGGTTTTAAGACTACCGGCAAGTTTTGTTGCAGATACATTAAAGAATAGATGAATGACCAAGTCTTGCTTCATTACAAGACTATACGTATGTTTATTATTGTGGTTTAACCGAATGTCTTTTAATATGGCAATCTTAATTTGCGTTTGTAGCAAACCGACACTATGGAGATCGACTGAACTGACAGAGCTGTCACATCGCTTTGTGTACATGTATGTTATGAATGGCTGGCGGGAACCAAATACGGAATTTCGGTGTTTTGCATTGGTCGCGAGTGTGCATGTGATTGGGGATCTCCTTGAGTGTCTAATTATAGTCACCAACCAGAAAGCAAATACACGATAGGAAAATATTTGAGTGTTGAAAATATTGAAATACAAATTTAAATTATCTGCATATGTTTTAGTTTAATTATCATTGCATGTATAAATATGAAATAAAAAACAAATATACAAAATATTATTCCATATTTCTTTCCACGGGAATCCAGAGGGTTCAAAAGGGGTATTGCAGATTTAATGATTGTCAGAATATATAAAAGTATATATTTTTCTTCATGCAACAATATATTACACAATTTTAAAATTTAATACAACAGTTATACCAAATTATTTATATATAAATATTTACAGAAATACCATTTCCTCCAGACGCCCCATAACGACTAGTTCGTGACGTCATCAGGTGGGCACGCAACTATTCGAAGCACATTACAAAAAGACCGGTTGAGTCAGGACGTAGAACTTGTAGCTTACTGTTCAGTTTCAAAAAATGTCAACCACAGAGTTATATTCGGGTTATACTGCTGATGGAAAACCATCATCAAGGTATGTAGAAATATTTCAATTGTTTATTGAAATGTTATTTGTTTTCATACTAAAGTTGTTTAATGAAGCAGAAAGGAATTTGGACCATGCATTCATCACGTCGGGATAGTACAATGGTCAATATAATTATAAAGACAATAATGACAGGACACAAACGCGAGAAGAGCTAGTAGTTTTACCTTTATGTCATGTTCTTTCGTGAAATCCTTACATAATATAAATGACAAAGAATGATTTGCAGACAGTCATGCTAATTTTTCTGATTCTGAATCAATTTAAGTTGCAGACCAGACATTTTCATGAAAGTACAGTCCATTGGTGTATAACGGATAGCTAAGGCTTGATTGGTTATTTTCGGCTCTGGTACTACTTACATGTACCCCGGGAACTCTTTAAGTATATTTTCATGTACCCCGGGTAAATATACTTAATCGTACCCGGGAAATTTGACGCTAAATCGGTCGTTGTCGGCTATTTTTTTCAAATTTTAATTATTTTGACATTTATATCAATTTTATGTAAAATGGCCTCTATATTATCGAAACTCATACTCAAAAAGCATGTTGATGCAGTTTTTTTAAAGAGAAGTTTGTTTAAGTTAATCGAAGGCGCGTTTTACAACATCGGATTTGGGGAGGAAATACTACTCTGGTACAGTCTAATATCGACCGGGTACGATTAAGTATATTTACCATACCCGGGGTACATGTAAGTATACTAAAGAGTACCGGGGGTACATGTAAGTAGTACCCTAGCCGACAATGACCAATCGAGCATAGCTAAGGACTTCGAGTCTCATTTCAACGTAAACAACATGCATTCACAGGGGTTTTTTTTACTAAGAAAGTGACGCCGATATTCGGCGTCTTCCTCTACCAGAATTTTTCCCCTCAAAATACAATTTCCCCACCAAAAATATCATTTTTCACCAAAATATAATATTTTCTTTCAAAGAAATGTTTATTTTTCCTTGGGGCATTCGACAATTATCCAATTTGCACAACGAACAATGAACAACGATCTAGCTCTCTCTCTCTCCAGACGAACACACAAAATCGGGGAATCTCAGTTATTCTAAATATAGCTCTTAAATTACGTCATGTAAACTGGGCAACTTATCGTAATAATCATGTGACTATTTTACTGGATACCGGTCTTGCGCGAGAAGAATGTTTCGTCAATTATTTACCGGAAACCAGTCGAATTTTCATCCGGGCTATGTGCAAGCCAAGATATAAACGTGAAAACAGAAAAAAATGTCTCACAATTGGCGTTCTTACACAAACAAAATAAAACATTCAGACTCGGAAGATACTGAAAGCATCGAGGCATTTTTTTAGAAAGAATCATCGAACACCGTTATTACCCAGCAGGATTCTGAGGTAATCAACATCGAACATTCTAAAAGTGAAAGTAGACAATCGGCAGCTGCCGCTCCTTTCCCTTCCAATACTGTAGCAGATCAAGATCGTCAACCCATTCATCATGAAATTGAAATCACAAAATTGACATCGTCCCCTGGCCCCAGTACAGAAATATAGTTGAAAAATTTACCCATTATAAGATCTACACCTGCAACTTTATTAAGGACTTTGACTTACGTGTTAAATGTGTTTAAGAACAAAAAGGACAGAGACAAGCCTCTTTTGATGAGTTATAGACATTGAAATGAACAGTTATTATTTTTTCCCCTAATATGTCTCTTTCGCACTCTTTTTTCCCCTTTCACCCAGCGTCCAGCGTCTTCCCCTTTCTCTAAAAAAAACCCCCTGATTCAGTAATTAAACCATTAAACCTAGATAGACACAGGTCTTTCCTATTAAAAAATGCCAGCGGTTTTAAATTTCCGAAAAATATTTTTTGTTTACAGTGCGAATTTCATGGTACACTGATTCAGCCATTACCGGATCGCTTAGGTCTTTTTCGGATTACATGTGTATCGTGTTATTTCTTGAAATTTGACACAGCATTTGTAAAAAATAATTGCAATATATGTACATTTCCTGAAAGGAAATTCATTTCTGCGTTTAATAAGACCAGTTTCATGGAAATCGCTGCACAATTGATGAAGTAATTGCTGTTCAAAGCGATGCACCCTATATTCGGGTCATTTTGAGTTGAATATATATATATATTTGATTGCGAAAAATATGTTTTCAGAGAAATCGATTTTTCATTATAATTTGATTATTTTTCATTAAAAATGATGTTTTTACTTATTAATATCATAGCCTCACGCTTACCACATGTGTACAGGGCTCGACATTAAAGGTAGTCCGACTGTCCGGGACAACCAAAGTGTTAGTCAGGACAAGTTAATAAAGAATTTCAGTGATTTTTTTTGCTATAATTTGTTACAGCCTGTGCCTTTTGAATTGGGAAAATTAGCGCGATAAACCGTGAAATTGGGAAAAATAGCGCGATAAACCATGAAATTGGGAAAAATTAAGCATTTTAAATAGGATTATAAGTAACAGAAGGGATATTGTTTTTAAGTGCATGTTCAGGGTGTTTTCTAGAAAAGGAGTCTGGTCAAATTGTTTTTTTTTAATCAATAAAAGTGGCAAGTTTGGGAATGATTTATGGACAAAAATGACTTAATTCAAATTATATATTTTGTAAGATGTTTAAAAAATAAAGTTGAGACCTAGATTTAAGAAATCATAATTAAGTTATATGAGACTTCTTTCTAAAAAAAAAAAAAAAAAAAAAATTTTTTTTTTTTTTTTTTTTGGAAGTTGGGCTTTTTTTGGGAAATTTTGGTCAGAATTTTGGGAAAAAACGTGTAATTTTGCGATTGGGAAGCAGCCGAAATTCGGCTGTAAATTTGAGCAAAAAAAATCACTGAATTTGCTTGTCCGACGGGACAAGTGGTCGTTTTAATTTAATAACTTAGAACAAATACCTTTAAAACCGTTATTTCTCTGGAGTAACCACCCTTTATTTTTATGCCTCCCTTCGAAGAAGAGGGGGTATATTGCTTTGCTGATGTCGGTCGGTCTGTCGGTCCGTCCACCAGGTAGTTGTCAGACGATAACTTAAGAACGCTTGGGCCTAGGATCATGAAACTTCATAGGTACATTGATCATGACTCGCAGATGACCCCAGGGGTTTTTTTACTAAGAAAGTGACGCCGATATTCGGCGTCTTCCCCTACCAGAATTTTTCCCCTCAAAATACAGTTTCCCCACCAAAAATATCATTTTTCACCAAAATATAATATTTTCTCTCAAAGAAATGTTTATTTTTCCTTTGTGCATTCGACAATTATCCAATTTTCACCATGTACAACAATCTTTCTCTCTCTCTCCAGACGAACACAAAAAAATCTGGGAATCCCAGTTATTCTAAATATAGCTCTTAACTTACGTCATGTAAACTGGGCAACTAATCGTATTAATCATGTGACCATTTTACTGGATACCGGTCTTGCGCGAGAAGGGTGTTTCATCAATAAATTACCGGAAACCAGTCGAATTTTCATCCGGGCTATGTGCAAGCCAAGATATAAACGTGAAAACAGAAAACAATGTCTCTCAATTGGCGTTCTTACACAAACAAAATAAAACATTCGGACTCGGAACATACTGAACGCATTGAGGCATTTTTTAAGAAAGAATCATCAAAAACCTTCATAACCCAGCAGGATTCTGAGGTAATCAACATCGAACATTGTGAAAGTGAAAGCAGACAATTGGCAGCTGCCGCTCCTTTCCCTTCCAATACGGTAGCAGATCAAGATCGTCAACCCATTCATCATGAAATTGAAATCACAAAATTGACATCGTTCCCCGGCTCCAGTACAGAAATATAGTTGAAAACATTTCCCATAATTAGATCTACACCTGCAACTTAATTAAGGACTTTTACTTTAATACGTGTTAAATGTGTTTAAGAACAAAAAGGACAGAGACAAGCCTCTTTTGATGAGTTATAGACATTGAAATGAACAGTTTCTATTTTTTCCCCTAATATGTCTCTTTCGCACTCTTTTTTCCCCTTTCACCCAGCGTCCAGCGTCTTCCCCTTTCTCTAAAAAAAACCCCTGGACCCCTATTGATTTTGAGGTCACTAGGTCAAAGGTCAAGGTCACGGTGACCAGAAATAGTAAAATGGTTTTTGAATGATAACTCAAGAACGCATACGCCTAGGATCACGAAACTTCATGGGTAGATTGATCATGACTTGCAGATGACCCCTTTTGATTTTGAGGTCACTAGGTCAAAGGTCAAGGTCACGGTGACCCGAAATAGTAAAATGGTTTCCGGATGATAACTCAAGAACGCATACGCCTAGGATCATGAAACTTCATGGGTAGATTAATCATGACTTGCAGATGACCCCTATTGATTTTGAGGTCACTAGGTCAAGGTCACGGTGACCCGAAATAATAAAATGGTTTTCGGATGATAACTCAAGAACGCATACGCCTAGGATCATGAAACTTCATAGGTAGATTGATCATGACGGTCACAAGGTCAAAGGTCAAGGTCACTGTGACCCGAAACAGTAAAATGATTTTCGGATGATAAATCAAGAATGCTTTTGCCTAGGATCATGACACGTCATAGGTACATTGATCGCGACTCGCAGATGACCCCTATTGATTTTCAGGTCACTAGGTCAAAGGTCAAGGTCACAGTGACAAAAAAGTATTCACACAATGGCTGCCACTACAACGGACAGCCCATATGGGGGGCATGCATGTTTTACAAACAGCCCTTGTTAAATATATATTTTGTTTACGTTTAAACGACAAAGCACGAGATATTCCGATAGTTCCATGGGATACTACGCTGCACTGTTTACAAGGGAAGCAACCCTTTACATTTTTCTTGGCCAAGATAACAAGATTATTCTCCCTTATAATGATTATGCATTTTACGACACCGGTACACATTGATCTTTAAGACAATTAAAGTAGTATGGTGGCAAAACACAAGTTTTTGTCAGTTATTTTGGCTTTGTATAATGTTTAAGAAATCAATAATATCCAGTTTTCATGTTACCTAGTCAGTTCTTTTTGTATTGAAATTGCCTAAAATTATGTTATCATTTATTTTGAATGATTTAAGTCTTTATGATTTGAGCTTTTTGTATTATTTAATTACATTGCAAAGAACTGAGCAAAATAAGATATAATGGTCAGGACAAGCTGCTTTCCGGTCAGGACAAGTGAAGTTTTGGTCTACTTGTCCGACTGGACAAGTGGCTCCAAAAGTAAATGTCAAGCCCTGTGTGTATTGGACAACTTCAATTGGGTTTATATTTATTTTGAGACATCCCCACATTCCTGAATATGGGTCACCACATGTCCGTTATTCACTAAATCCCGAGTTGCAGCTTTCATGCTTATTTTATATGGTACCCATCAATTTGGTTTCTGAGCATTATTACTTTTGTAATGGACACATAATACTAAAATATTACATCAATGAACATTATGTTTACCAAACTAAATCTGCAAAATTCAAGAAACCATTCGTCTGCACTTTTCCTGTCGTCACAAAAACGGGGTGCGTACATAACGTGACCTTGTTTTGCTTTCGAAAAAAGAAACAGTTGTAAACATTGGCACACATCAATAAAAACATGAATCGACTTAACAATGATAGGCTATTTGTATTCAATTAATAGAAAACTATAAATCTTAACATAAATAAAAGTATTTTGCAAAAAAGGTTTAAGCTATCTGTTACTCACTTAAATCCGCTATACACCAATCGACTGTAAACTTCAATAATTTGTTTAATGAACGTCTTGACATATGAAACTATTCAAGTACATGCAATTTTATAACGATTTGGTACCTGACATATTTGTGTACACCAGAGATCATCAATGGTACTTTATATTAGTCCCATTCCCCACCCACTGGTACAGTAATGCCCAGTAATCCTGAATGTTCAGTAATCTTGTGCTCTTTGCTGTGTGGCAGATTTTGAAAACCATCTGCTTTATTTAATAATATAAATGGATGTTTTTAATTTGCCAAAACAATTTGATATGCATATGCATTTCCTTTCCATATTGTTTTTATTAATAAAAACAGTATGGATGCCAAATTACTCATTTGCTTAAGATTTGCAAATTTCATCGATTTGTTATTCATACATGCTTTTATATTACCAGAATAATATGACAGGTACAATATCACCCTTATAGGGTTTTTATACTGTAAAGATATACAACTGTCAAAGTTCCTATGCAGCACCTTGGTCTGAACTAAAGCAGCAATTTGGCTTTAAATGCCATAAATATACCAACATAATTGTGAAACAACAGCCAAGATATGTATCTTTCAGAAAAACATGCACTTGGAAATAAATAACTTACTTTTACATTAAACAAAGACAAGGAGTTTCATTAAAATGCTCAGGCACAGTGTTCTCCATAAAAAAAGAGTAGCCAGCTTTATTAATCAAGTAGCCAGTGATTTAGCGCGCAGCTTGTAGGGTGGGATTCAGAGGGGTATCACCTCCCGTCAGAGAGGTTTTGGTGACCTCCTCTTAGAAAATTTTCAAGTTGAATGAGTGAAATGATGCAATCTGGCGCATTCTAGGGACCTTGTTAGATTGAAGTAATAAAGCATACAGAGTCTAGCTCTAGCTCAAGGGCTTGGAGGGCAAGCTGATATTTGGCCTCCAGATTGCAGGGCTGGTTGCACTTGCACATTGCTGTTGAGGTCATTCTGCAGCAGTTGCAGGTCCTCCTCTACCAGGGATTTTCCCAGTGGTGGCATCTGATTGAACATAAGGAACACATTGTTGACTTTTGAACAAAGACCTGTTAAATTGTCCTTGGCTAATGCAGGGTACATTGTATTAAACAAACCATGTGATATATCAAACAATTACATGTCAAACATACGTCTCTCATCCAACTGTTAAAATCAACACAATTCCACAGAGCATCGTTTACACAATCTCCCGGTAATATGCAAGGCGCTGAGATATATTTTGATAACACAATCAATTGCATTTAAAATGTGTAAATAAAAGGTAAATCATGTGTAATTGGATAAAATATAAATGACCTTAATCCCTATTTAGAGCAACAAAACTTCAACAGACAAATTAGACTTATAGAGGTGTCAAAATAGGGCACTCTAGGAAAAATGATGTCGTACATGCAGGGTTTTTTTTTACTAAGAAAGTGACGCCGATATTCGGCGTCTTCCCCTACCAGAATTTTTCCCCTAAAAATACCATTTCCCCTCCAAGAATATAATTCTTCACCAAAATATAATATTACCCTCAAAGAAATGTTATTTTTCTTTTGGGAAAGTCGACACTTATCCGATTTGTACCATGTACAACGATCTCGCTCTCTCTCTCTCTCCCAACGAACACTCAAATCTGGGAATCCCAGTGATTCTATATATAGCTCTTAAATTATGTCATGGAAACCGGGAAACTAATCGTATTAATCATGTGACTATTTTACTGGATTCCAGTCTTGCACGAGAATGGTGTTTGTCAATTAATTACCGGAAACCAGTCGAATTTTCATCCGGGTTATGTGAAAGCCAAGATAAAAAGGTTAAAACTGAAAAAAAGTCTCTCAATTGGCATTCATACGCGAACAAAATAAAACGTTCGGACTCGGAAAATATTAATTGCGTTGACGCATTTTTTAAGAATGAATCATCAAAAACCGTTGAAACCCAGCAGGATTCGGAGGTACATGTAATCAACATCGATTAATACTGTCGGATTATTGTGAAAGTGAAAGTAGACAATCAGCAGCTGCCGCACCTTTCCCTTCCAATACTGAAGCAGATCTAGATCGTCAACCCATTCATCATGAAATTGAAATCATAATATTGACATCGTTCCCCGGCCCCAGTTGAAAACATTTCCCATTATTAGATCTACACCTGCAACTTTATTTAGGACTTTGACTTTAATATCATACTTGTTCATGTGTTTAAGAACAAAAAGGTCAGAGACATGCCTCTTTTTCTAAAAAAAACCTGAAGTCTGTAGGTGAGTTATAGACATTGAAATGAACAGTTTTTATTTTTTCCCCAAATATGTCTCTTTCGCACTCGATTTTCCCCTTTTACCCAGCGTCTTCCCCTTTTTCTAAAAAAAAACCCTGACATGAAATTAAAAGAATGAAGTTTCAATGTTACAATTGGGTCTATTAACGGATGGTTAGTTCTACTTGAATTGGCTTAAAGAAATTGACTCCGGTTCGTTGACTGGAGTCTACTGGGCACTGTTTCAGTCTCTTTTTTTTTGTGGAGGCATCTAGTTATACTAGACTAGTAAGCTAAAAATATCCATGTGTTCCGCAATCTTCGTTATAAACGAGCGTTTTAAAAGCGGGTGAAAAACTGTTACGTAAAGATACGAAATATAAATTGTGTGTATATCCGTGATTGTCTCTGCGCGAAAATAATGCGCATTAGAATAATATCATCTAGCTAGTTTGTTGAAACACAAAAGCGAGAGTATCTCGTCAAAATTGGTATTAACACTGACACGGGCATTTTTGTGCAGTTTCGAAATGATATTTTTTTGGAAAATAAGCTGGCGCCTAGATTGTTAGTAACCGGCAAAATGGCCTTACTTTACAATGAACATGTTTTCCTTTCGTTTTGGATAATTTACTAAACATACCGGGTACATGACCTACAGATGAAGTGCGAGTTTCATACCTGTCCATGGATATTTTACAAAGTTATGGGCCTTTGAATTTTCTTTATTATAACCTGTTTCTGGAGGTTTTTTTATGAAACACTTTCAGATACTTAGCTGATTTTTGGTATTTTTATCTACCTAAATGTCAGAAGTGTGAGTTTCGTTTCAGTCCATTGATTTTTTACTAGGCTATGGGCCTTGGACTTAACAATTTAGCTGCTTTGCGGCTGCAAAATGCAGTTGGCGGCTTTATGTTTTACAAATACAGTTCTTGTTTTCTGTTTTATTATATAGCTTTTGTAAGATTCTTTTGTTATTTGACAGTTGCATCCCTTGATTGTATATATATGGGATCATATTTTCATCAATCGGTCCGGATTTAAATGGGGAAACGTGTCCGAAAATTTATATCCGAAATCATGACAAATTACGTCAAAATATATGCCATTGATTTTGCTATTAATGAAGATGGTGTAATAAATGTACAAGTTAAATTCCCTTAGGCATTATCTTTAAACGGAACATACTAGTTTTCTCATTTTGTTTTATCATTTGCTATTTCATTGACATTGGTTGTTTCGTGTGCTGTTTTATCTGACTGTTGTCAATATTATTAGTCTGCGCTAATCTACCGATGTTTTAAATCGTTGTCAACTTGATAATAGCTTACAAACATGCATTGAACCCAACAAATGTCTGTGCGAAGGTTTGTTACTGACAATAACAAAACCAAATATTTAAGAAATAATTCATGTTCGTTATAGTTTGTAGTCGAATAACCCACGGCCGATAGTAATGATGCGTAGGGATTATATGATTTGAAACCACGCATCTAAACTTTCGGTCGTGGGTTATTCAACAACAAACAATAAATAACACGAATTATTTCAATTCTAACACGATTTTTACTGAAGATTTATACAATGTTAATTATTTATCTTGTGTACTATTTTATGTGAAGTTGCGCCCATAAAAATAACTTTCGGCTGTTCTGTCGATCAGATCCGCGACTTTTATTTATTTATTGCCGAATTATTACGCTGGTGGAAAATGTATCGGCATATTTTGTTTAATTACAGCGCGTGCTTTCAGTGTATAAGGTCCGCCCACAATTATTGCAGAATATCCGATTTTCTTTTTTGTTTATATGACAGTTTACTGTATCATGCATGAAATGCACAATTTCCACGAGGATAACATCGAGGTTTGTATCTCCTAAGTAACTGTCAACGATTTTATGCTGGACACGGACTCTAGTATACACTCTGTGTTCTGGACGAGTACACCTTACGGACTGATTGTGCTATGTATAAGCCAGTGAAATTATGGATTGATATTGACACGGGGTTATTCACGCGTGACTAATACACAGCCGCGCGAATCTTCGCTGCTTGGGGCCATACTCTGATACTAGTCGGTTGACGTGCAAAAATCTGGTCCTGACCGGTTTAGAAACTGCAGCGAATGGTTTATCACACATAATCGAGATAAGAATGTAATTAGGGTGTGCACTATGTAATCGATTTCATGAGCAAACAGAATCAGACCGACTGTTTGGGATTTTCAATCGGTCTTTCATGACCTCAATCGGTCTAGAACCGACAAAACCGACAAAAATATGATCCCTGATATATATATATAAATATATCTCCACTTTAAATTTGCAGAGTTCTGCGACCCCCTGGTGGTGGATCCAGCAACATCTTTGGTACCGAGCCAACACCCCAGCAGCAACCCAGACAGGAAGGGAGAAGGGAACAACAGCAGCAGCCCCCCTCAAACCCCACACAGGATGCACAACAGGAATACCAGAAAAACAAACCAAAGGGCAGAGGTAATATAGTTGTTTAATATTTGAAGCTCAGGGTGTTAGTCTAAGAGTTCAGACATTGATAGTTTTTTAGAAATTCATTCATAATGAATAGAAACATATCGGATATCCAGCATTTAATTAAGCTTATTTTGATTGTCTTTGATTACCATTTACAAATTATTAATAAAATTGGTTAGGGCATTGGTAAACATTACTCATTCTATTGTTATACCTATGTTATGGAAAAGTGGCCCTACTATGACAACACCCAAGGGGTCGACGGATGGGCAATATAATATGTATCTGGAGCATGACTTTGTCCACCATAGATAGGTTTTTGTATTAATTGTAATAAGTGATCAATATGATGAAACTGAGTGTTGCCAGCAAGTTAAGGTCAGAAGTTTAATCGATGAAATTGTTATTTTACTTTATTTGTTGTCTTGAGCATAAATTTGTCGATTATGTTTGGATTTTGAAAAAATTGAAAGAATGATCATTGTGATGAGACTTGAGTGTAGCGCAGAACATCTTGGTCCAGGGTAACCAGTCTATGTCTAAGGCCAGATTAAGGTATTCTGAAAAGCTTGGACTGATTTTCCTGTAACTTATCGTAGGTTATAATCACAATAATATGATAAGACAGTGTCATACCCAATAAGCAGGTTTATAGGTCCAAGGTCAACAGTCACAATTCAAGGTGAACAGTCAAATGTAAGAAATTTGTACTTAGGGTTTTGATGGAGCATAACTGTCCACATGGAAGTATTTTCATAAAACATGGCAAAAGTGATCAGTATGATGAGACCAAGTGTCACGCCTGAGAATATGGTCTATGGTCAGTGTCACAAGTCAAGGTCAAACTTCAAGCCATTGTCTCAAACAAATTAATTAGTAAGAAAAAAACCTTTTGCAGAAGTAACTAGCATAATGAGTGGACTGGCCTACACTAACCAAGCATCTAGGTCGAGATCAAGGTGGAGTGAGACAATCAATTTAGACTTTGTCTGATCTTGACCATATTTTTTTTACTGATGGACTTTGTGACTATGGCACTCTTGTTGCATTATAGATTTAGCTTGCTTTGTTAAACGTGCCTGGGTTAGATTATGTATGATAAACTATAGTAGATTCTGGTGCAATTTCTGTATATTGAAAAGCAGTGCATGCTTATAGCATTTTGATATCATTATGGTTGACACCTTTTATGCTTACATTTATGCCTTATTAGTCAAGTTGAGTAAACAAACTTTCAAAGCATTTTTTTTTTGGTAAACATAGGATGGTTGTCAATAAAAACACTGGTTTTTTTTATCTTCATTTTTGGTAAATGCCACTTTCGACCTTTTTAAATTTTGCATTGTGATATTATCCAACTACAACCACTTTACTTTTATAAATAAAACGACTAAATTTAAATAAAAGCCTGCATTTATTTTCATGAACAAAAACAAATAATAAACCTTTGCATTTGTTTTGTAATAGAGGTACAATTTACATTTAAATAAATTTAGTTATTTTTTCCACATAATTATTTCAGCAGAAAAATAAGGGACAAAATTATTCACCTTATAAATTTTTTATACATGTGTGAGCGTTTCTTTATGACTCAAAGATCAAGTTTGAGGTTTGTTCCGGTCTATAGATTTTTGGCAAAGTTACTGGCCACGGACTTGAATAATACTTTTAATGCTCCCCCAAAATTTATTTTGGGGGGAGCATATAGTCCGTCCATCCACAATTTTGTCCGGGCTATTTCTCAGCAACTAATGACCGGAATTCAATGAAACTTTATGGGAAGCTTCACTACCAAGAGGAGATGTGCATATTATCAGCGGGTTCTGGTCGGATGATTTTTCACAGAGTTATGGTCTTTTGAAATTTTCTATAAAAAAAAATTTGTCCCCCCAACTACTGTGCCCTCAAGACGTTTCCTTTTATCTGACTATATAGTGCAATATTGTGACAAAAAAAACTTTGGGGAGCATCACCCCTCTCCAACGGTTTCTTGTCTGGAATTGTTTTTCAAATGGCTTATAGTTTTGGTACGGTCTATTGATTTGTGTTAATTGCCTTGGACATTTCTCTACAATATCAGCTTTCCAGACTTTTTTGCTTAACACTTGCAGATATTTACTTTATTTTGTTATGTGAGTCTATCCACATTACTTTCAGATCAAGTCTGAGTTTCCTCCTGCTCCAGTGATTTTTATGTAGTTTGGGCCTTGGAAAATTGCCTCTTAAATAACACTTGTCTGGATTAATTTGCAAAACACTTTTAGATATTACCTGAATATTGCATGAAACAAGAAAAAACCCTGATACACGTTTGTTTTTGTTTCCAAATCGATGAGAACTTTCCCTGTCAGATATGAATATGATGCAGCACCGATTAAAATTGATATTTTATTAAGATATACAAACACCTTAAGTTGGTTGTTAAATTATTTATGCAAGTTATTTAGTCTGTATAAATAGCTTGTTGTTTGCTTCTATATTGTTGTCTTGGTGTTTTCTTACAATGGATGCTGTAATAACGAGCAGTACAATGTATAGCATTACATCATAGTGACAATGTTTGACATAATTTCAGTGTTTCTCACAATATCTTGAAATACCATACTGTTGTTGGTGACGCATACTTGGTTTCATGCTGTATTTCGTAAGTGTAATGTTTGTTGCAGGATTCACGGTCATCAGAATAGAGTAACATCCTTAAAACTAAATAGTTTATTTCTCATTTTATTTCAGATTGGCTGCCACATAAACAAAATATGCATGACTTCAATAAACTTTCCAAGGGTGTGAATTGTAAATTATGAGCGGTTTCTATATATTTGTCATACTGTTTTGATAAAAATGTAAGTTTTGCTTTTGCACCTTGTGTAATCTGAATATTGTTTTTTCCTTACATTCTAATTACATATGTCAGTCTTTTCATAGCTTTCTCAGTCTGTTGACAAATGTTATCAAGAAAAAAAGTGGTCTGTTGGCATGGGTGTGATATGGACACTTAAATGAACATATTTATGGCATGCACTGTACATTTCTTTCATTAGGAAATGGCGCTGTAAAGGAACACTTGTTCATGAATTGCAAAACAAGGAACTTATTAAGACTAGTGTTAAATATCTGTAAAGTAATGAGATCACTTGAGTTTGTGGTAAAGATATTGTATTTATAACAAGTCTAACAAGTTTATTAAACAATACATCCAGAAGGCCAAAAGCCCAAGTGGACATAGTTACAGCATTCAGTGTTAACAAAGTAAATTGTTTATGATTACACAAAGTAATTATACATTTATATTCATCTATTTGCTGGGTTCATATGTGTTGTTTGTAATTATGCACATTGAAGCAAGTATCTTGCTCTGTGGTGTTAAAGCTTTTCAAAAGTTTACTTGAAATGTTCACAAGGATTTGACATTTTCACATTTATTCACATTGGATAAACAACGTTTTAATAGTCAAACATTCTTTTTCACTTGTAGCAGAGGCTCCTTTTGCAAGTTTCGCTGAAAGTGGAAGTTAGTAAATATAAATATATTTTTAAACATGTTATTTTTTCTACTTCAAGATATAATTTTATCTTTTGAAACAACAAATTAAGACCTAAAAATATGTTTACATTTTTTTAATGGATAAAATATCTCAAAACTTCTTTATAACTTAGATACACCAGTTACACTTGCATAGCTCCAATAAATCAATTCAACTTGCTGTTAATGATCAATACATGGGTCCATCTTCTAGCATGTGATTCATAGCTCATTAATGTTTTACAGAGACATCTCAACCAACTCAGTTTAACAAGTGCGATGAAGAATCTCAAAGTAAACCTTTAATTTACTTTTTATTGTGTTGTGTAAAATATGTACAGAAAGTTTTTGTGTCAAATTCAGATTAAGACAAATATTTCTTTCAAGAGGCACACCAATATTTTTGTTCTTATTATTACTTTATTAAAATGAGGATACAAAATACATCAATTTAAGCCTTTAGAAAAATTCTGTTTTGATAAATAAGAAAACAATGCGTTGCAGATTGTTACCTGGACAATGTGTCAGTTAAATACATAATACTGTTGGAGATTCTGTATTCTATTCCTTAAATACCACACTGTGTGCATCATAATACCCATTTTAGATGAGGCTGATTTTCGCAGTTACTCAGTAACGGCTTACCGTGAGGCAATTGTTCAGAATGAGGCTATCAGACAAAGAGCTCGTGGTCAAGGTATACAGTGTTGCTAGTTTGTAAACAAACCGCCTTGTGTTAGTTCCTCTGTATTCTCTATGAAATGGGATAGGCAGGAGTATACCATTTCGGTCTCCTTTTCTAACAATGCAGAGTTGTTGGCTTTGTTTTGAGCTTATGAAAGACCAACTTTGTTTCACATATTTTGCATGACTCGATCAAGTTTACTTTCACTTTATTCATATTCCCTGCCTATGTCAAACATAGTGTGCCGTTCATTTCTGTTTCTGTTTTAATTTTCTTTTGATTGCACGCCTGCCTTGTAATGGTTAGTGTCGGTGTCATAGAGAGTAGAGCAATCTCTTTCACTGGATGACAAAACTTAATTTACAAAATACACAATCTTTACTCATGACATCACAAAATGTAAAAAAAATGATGGAAGGGTAAAGAAAAATTACCCAAAAAGACGTTTTAAATGATTAAACAGTCTTGAGTGTTTTGAAACAAACAACACTTTTGAAAACAATGTTCATGAAGCTTCCACAGCTACCAGTACCCTCTTGCTGTTTTCTGTATCAAGAATATATATGTAAGCTTGTTGAATATACCTGATTTTATTTCTTAAGTGGTGACTAATTTAAGCTGTGAGATGATATATTTTGAGGCAATGTTGTGCATATTGCTTGCAGGCTTCTTTTAGAGTTACATTAAATTTTCTTATCAATAATTGCTTTTTAGTAAACATGTATTTATTCGTTAAGAAAAATATAAACGGATTATTCAGACAACTTTACTACATTGAGGAAGAATTATTTTTTAGCAGAAAAAACATACTAATTTGACATTTTGAAAATATTTTTGGAAATGTTCTATGATTCTTGTGAACAACAATTTGCACAAATTTGATGATGTATTATCCCTTGTTTTGCGTTTTGTGAAGTGGAATTAATCTTCTTTGTAACTTACATTTCTATTTCTGAGCACTAGAGTTATGTAGCTAGAAGTAGACAGTTCAGCCGTTAGCATTTCTTATATTGCATGGTGTGTATCACTTCTTTCCTTTTATTTTTAAGTGTATCATTGTAAATGCTTAATTATAAAAATTAAAATTGAATTTATTTTCTTAGTTCTGGAGTGTGATCATTTGTCATGCATTGCTTGTTTACCACAGTATTGTGCCTGGTTGTTCAGGGCTTTTTTTACAGAGGCCAAAGGGCCCTTGTTTTTGTTTTTTTTTTATGGGGGGGGGGCAGTGGTTAATGGAAACAAAAATACAACAAATTTTTAAAATATGTATACTGAACATGGTAAAATTCATGTTTTTTGGCCTGCTGTCCATAATATCCCAGCAGAGCTTAAACAGGGTATAAAAAAAAAGCCCTGACGCCTATATGTTTGCCCCCTCAGCGGCTGGCTATGTGAACCCTATAACGCATGAGGAGGGTCAGGGTGGCACCCCCTTCAAGGATTATGAGCAGAAGCGGCCACACCCTCAGCAAGTGCAACAGGCTGCACAAGTAGAGCAGCCGACCCGAATGGTCCGCGGCCAGTTCCATGCCTCGAACAAAGGTTAGACATATCACCAGTAGACGTGCCCTAACTCACCCAGGCTGCCTGTATAGGGACATGCAACTGTGACATTCACGGTTGAGTCATTGACAGCTACTACATTTCTGCATTTTCAATACGGCAACCTGAATCAGTGTCTAGCTCATCTACTGAAACAGTGTCTGCTGCATTTTATAATTAATTGGAAACTATTTTTTTTTTTTTTCATCTGGTGCATTGGATATCGCTGTGTAAACAATTTGTAATTGTTAAAGATGACAACAGATAAGTGGTTTTTATACGCCCGTCTATGACGGGACGTATTATGGTATACCCCGCGTCTGTCCGTCCGTCCGTCTGTTAATGTCGTACGCTACGTCAAATATCCTTTGACAGATTTTCTTCAAATTTTAACACAATCTTAATATTGATAAACCCTGATCCCCTTTCGTTTTTGACGGAATTCTGAATTGTCGTTCCAGAGTTATGGGACTTTGTTCGTCAAAATTTCGTGATTTCATTGAATGTCCTACTGTAGCTCAAATATCCTTCGATGGATTTTTTTCAAATTTCAACACAATCTTAATATTGATAAACCCTGATCCCCTTTCGTTTTTGACGGAATTCTGAATTGTCGTTCCAGAGTTATGGGACTTTGTTCGTCAAAATTTCGTGATTTCATTGAATGTCCTACCGTAGCTCAAATATCCTTCGATGGATTTTTTTCAAATTTCAACACAATCTTAATATTGATAAACCCTGATCCCCTTTCGTTTTTGACGGAATTCTGAATTGTTGTTCCAGAGTTATGGGACTTTGTTCGTCAAAATTTCGTGATTTCATTGAATGTCCTACCGTAGCTCAAATATCCTTCGATGGATTTTTTTCAAATTTTAACACAATCTTAATATTCATAAACCCTGATCCCCTTTCATTTTTGACGGAATTCTGAATTGTCGTTCCAGAGTTATGCGACTTTGTTCGTCAAAATTTCGTGATTTCATTGACTGTCCTACCGTATCGGATTTACCATGTTACAATGTTAAATTATCAAGTATTCACATATTCAACTGGATGAGTATTTGACTGGAACATTGGAATTCCATACACACATACTCAAATGGGTGAGTTGAACATATTTTTTTGACAAATATTCCAGCTGTCTTCTGCCTACTGAAGTAAAAAAATGATTCAAAGGGTTATTTATTACCTTACTACTTCATTGGCGAACGACGGGCGTATCATGCGCTCATGGCGCAGCTCCTCAGTTAAAGACAGTTGAAGGAAATTTGAATTTTAATGAAATATGCATAATGCATTAAATGGGAATATTTTCAGTCATTTGAATTAGTTTTAATTCCTAATATGAGTATGAATGATTTTTTTTTAAGTTGAAAGTCTAGAAAAGTTTATTTTAAGGTGGTTCACTTCTGGCAGTATAAGGTATCCCTGCAGGACATAATTATTTATTTTCAAATATGGTAATTTATGCAAGTACATCATGAGTTAAACCTGTTGTTTTAACATATTTCTGTACAAAGCTTAAAGTGTGCATGTATAATGTTGAGCTTTTTAAGGTGGTACACAGACATCAATTTAAGCTCTTTATACTTTGTTATTATGTGAAAAGAGTGAGTGATTGAAGATTGGTGATTTATTACTCTTGGTTGTAGCATTTGTAAAAAATTTGGTCAGGAGTTTAAGTTGTAATCCCAGCATTACATTTTTACTATCATTCTCATACAGTAACATTGTGTATTTATGCAGGCACAGGCCAAAGTGAGTAACCTATTCATTGAAACATTCTGTTCATGCACTAAAAGACATCATAATAAAAAGCATGTGACGTTGCCATTTTAACAAATGCTTACTTTATGTTAAGATGCATGGCTTTGGGTTCTTCATTACTGTGAAAACGTCTGTATTGGAAATGTGAGAATATGCACAGGTGCAAAAGTGGAACTTGCCATCTGTAATAAGGGGCTTTCCATGTAAAGATTCATTGCATGTAGCAAAAAATGTGTGTTGTCAAGCATGAAATGAGGATTTTGTTACATACCAGTTACTGTTTTACTAACATAATTTGTGTATTCCAATGTTATTGAAGGAGCTTTCTGCTCTTGTCTGTTTCAGATTTAATTAATTTGTAAACATTTATTTTCAGATTGATATCAAAAGTGACTTCTAATGTTGTAATGTTTCAGCTCCTAGGATACGGAAAGGGAATACTGTTTGGAAAGTGTTTGCTTGTATTTCTATTATCTAGACTGGTTTCTACCAGAAAATGCATTGGCGAAAATGCTGGTATGATATTGGCGGATGATGGTATTGTATAATGCAGTCTGTACTGATAGGCTAGGGATAATTTGTGTTTTAATTTTAACTTTCAGTGCAGTACAACCCTATCACTGGTGAAGAGTACCCTGCTAACTATGGGCAGCAGCAGGTAAGTTCAGGATGTCAAGTTTTGGGCTGCTTAATAATTCATGTCTTAATCCACATATCAGCCTCTGATCCATTGTGTCTTGTTATGTGAAAATTGGGCAAAATGCATGTGTTTAAAGTGTCGTCCCAGACTAGCCTGTGCTGTCTGCACAGGCTAATCAGGGAAGACACTTTCCGCTTTTATGGTATTTTTATGCCCCCCTTCGAAGAAGAGGGGGTATATTGCTTTGCTCATGTCGGTCTGTCGGTCGGTCTGTCAGTCCGTCCACCAGGTGGTTGTCAGACGATAACTCAAGAACGCTTGGGCCTAGGATCATGAAACTTCATAGGTACATTGATCATGACTCGCAGATGACCCCTATTGATTTTGAGGTCACTAGGTCAAAGGTCAAGGTCACGGTGACCCGAAATAGTAAAATGATTTTTGAATGATAACTCAAGAACGCATACGCCTAGGATCATGAAACTTTATGGGTAGATTGATCATGACTCGCAGATGACCCCTATTGATTTTGAGGTCACTAGGTCAAAGGTCAAGGTCACGGTGACCCGAAATAGTCAAATAGTTTCTGGATGATAACTCAAGAATGCTTAGGCCTAGGATCATGAAACTTCATAGGTACATTGATCATGACTAGCAGATGACCCCTATTGATTTTCAGGTCACTAGGTCAAGGTCACAGTGACTCGAAACAGTAAAATGGTTCCCGGATGATAACTCGAGTGCTTACGCCGAGGATCATGAAACTTCATAGGGACATTGATCATGACTGGCAGATGACCCCTATTGATTTTCAGGTCACTAGGTCAAAGGTCAAGGTCACAGTGACTCGAAATAGTAAAATGGTTTCCGGATGATAACTCAAGAACGCGTTTGCCTAGGATCATGAAACTTCATAGGTACATTGATCGTGACTCGCAGATGACCCCTATTGATTTTCAGGTCACTGGGTCAAAGGTCAAGGTCACAGTGACAAAAAATGTATTCACACAATGGCTGCCACTACAACTGACAGCCCATATGGGGGGCATGCATGTTTTACAAACAGCCCTTGTTTCAAGGATGTCCCTCCTTACAGAAAATCAAGTGTTGACGGAAATTGTTGTCCCTGATTAGCCTGTGCGGACTGCACAGGCTAATATAGGACGACACTTTACACACACATGCATTAAGCCCTGTCTTCTCAGACAAGGCTTCATTAAAGAGTGACCATTTATTGCAAGATTCTGTCTTATGCGTATCTCCCATGTTTTAAATAAATGTGCGCATTTGAAAAATCAGATTTAAATCCAAGATCATTGTTAAAAGTAGTTTTAAACGAGGCCGGACATCAGATTATTATAATGGTTGGTGTGTATTTTCCAGACGAAATATATGTTCATTTTGAGATGGGGTTTATTTCTGTTTTTCAAAAGTGAAATGTTAGAATAGGCGTCCTGGGTTCTGCACTTGTGAGCGAATGGAAAGGAGAAATTCACTTGTGTGCATGCTTGATAAAACAGGCCCTGAATGGGTTCAATTAGATTGAATTTAAATAAGACTATAAAGAGGAAATATTGAGATTTAAAGAGTCCCCTATTCTAATGATGTTACATAGCAGTACAATTCACCTTATTCATGATTTAAGTGTTTTTAACAAGACTTTGTCGTATTATTTTCGTTTTAATTAAAGACTGCTCTATTTGCAACATCAACTGGGCAGAAAGAGGATGTCTTGCATGTGTGCACTTCATTTCATTCCCCCAGACTATCCTTGCAGGTGTTAAAAGACTTTCAAAATAAAAATAATATCTCTTTACTATCATGTTTATGATGTTATCTCTCTTCTTTGAAGACCTATAGAGTTCTTATTATAAAAGCATTTATTTAAATAGAATAACATATTTCAAAAATTGGTTAAGAAATATGAATAATTTAAAATGTTTGGAAAATATTCACCAATCAGTAGGTAGTGTAGAGAAATGCGCCCATGCCCCCAACCTCCCCATTTCACCAGACACTGCATGCTCATGCCATCGTTTTATCTTCCAGGGAGCTGGGCGCAGAAACTGTTAAGTATTGTTACACAAAGTGGAACCATTCATACTGAAAATCAGACTATAGTTAGTTGTAGTTTCATTCTGACGTGGCAATCCAGCAGCTCATCATTCATTATGAATGGTGAAGTCAGTGTGCCTTGAACCAGCCCACACCTTTACAGTTCACATGTTGTTAATGATAACTTAACATTGTTAATGATAACCATTTTGCCATTTTTCTGCTAATACTAGTCGAGCTCTGTTGTTCGCAGCTGTATTTACTTAATAATTGTTGAATGAACACCTTTGGATTCCCAATTGTGAAATGTTCCTTGTTGGTGAAGGAAATTAACATACCAAATCGTTCCGAAATTCCATAACTTGCAAACTAACATTAATGTCTTGAAATTTCTTCCATTACTTCAGAGTGTATTAGTCATTTAGCTTGTGGAGATCTCAGACATTGACGTTGCCAATGTATTTTTTCAGAATCCAGAGAAGAAAAAGGAAGAAGAGACGGACCCTGAAGAAGAAAAGAATGACACCCAGAATGTTGCTAACTCTACCCCTGCTGGAGATGCTGTAAAACCAGCTTCTAATCCTACATCCGACTTTGTGAAAGTTCGCCAGCCGCCCGGTGGGAAGTCATCAGGCCTCTGGTGATAATGACACGTCTGAACATGCTGTTTCCTCGTTTTGAAGCAAGATTTTTAGTTGCATACAGTTATTTTCAAATGTTATTTTAACACAGAGATTTGTGATAACTTGTTTATGTGTATTACTGTAATATGCAATACTTCATTAACAACACGTCTTATATTTTATATGTTTAATCAAGCATTCGGTGTCTGTATGTATAATATGTACATATATTGTGCAGGGCCTGGTATATAATACCCTATTTAATAAAGTAGCATGTAGCCGCTGTCCACGGTTGGGGTTTGCAGGCAGCTCTTTCAGGGTAACATGCTTTCCCTTTTTAGTGTAACATCTCCAGTGAATGTAAAGGTACAAGATCTGTGTTCTAATATTGTACAGTCTCCAACATCCCTGTGTTAGTTCGTTCATTTTTGTAAAGTTTTAATTGGGGACCATTGTGACCTAATGAGTTTCTTTCATTCCATATTTTATTGTGAGCTTGCAAAGTATATATGTATTTCTTCTATTTAATACAATTACAAATAATGTGCTTTCATACTTACGAATCTGAAATTATATTGTTTATATTTTAAGCATGTAAAAATTGAATGTTTTTTTTCTGTAAGTTGCTTTGCTCATCAGTTCTGACACTAAAAATAAATTCCATTGTAAATAATTCCGTTGTGCTTATTGTTATTTAAAATGGACCTTTGCATTATGCAGTTACAGGGATCCTGAAAATTGCCATAAAACACATTTAAGGTCCATATCAGAAGGGTAATGCTATACAGCTTTTCAATACAATATGTCCAATTTGGCTGTAAGATTGTCTTGTAGGCGCTTGAGCATATCTTTTTAGCTCACTGAGCACAACATGTTGTCATGGTGAGCTTATGTTATCGCCTTTTTTCTGTCGTCAACAATTACTTTGTGCACTCTATAAAGGCTACATTTATAAGATTTGTTTAAATGATATCTTGGTTATTGAAAATGGTTCCAGTTTGTAAAAAAAAACATGGCCACCAGGGAGCAGGGGTTGTTTTCCTTGCTTTCAAGTTAAGTTGTGAACACTAGTAGAAGCCACATTTTTCTGTTCAATTTTTATAAAACTTGGTCAGACCATTCTAATGAGCTTGGCCAAGTTTTAAAATGATTGTAGTTTGTCAAAAAAACATGCCCCCCTGGGGGCAGAGCAGTTTTCTTTGTATGGCTATAATGAAACCTTAAAGGTTCTATTGGCCACATTTATTGTCGAATCTGCATGAAAAATTGGCAGAGATTGAAACTTAGTGTAGTCATTTGAAGGGAAAAAGTAGGTCATTAGATCAAATTTAAAAAAAGCTTCCAAACACTAGAATATGCACAATATCATCAGGACAATTGACGTATTTCCTGTACATCTCCCCAATAAAATTTCTCCTAGAAGCAATATGCAATGTTTATGTTATTATTATATTAATGCAGGAGGCATATAGTGATTTAACAGTGATTCAGCCTTTCTGTCCTTGCCTGGTGCATGTCAAAATTGGGTACATAGAACTAGACAGGGTCCTCTAATTTTAGCATAACCTGCCCTATTTGTTCAGAACCAGATTAATATAAAACGTTGTAGCGTTATTGCAGTGAAATATTTTATTAGTATTTTCAATAAAAAGGATTTGTTTCAGCAGTACATATCTTATATATTTTTACAATATTTGTGGTGTAAACATATTAGTTTATTCATTTTTAACTGGACATTTGGTCCTATAAAATTTGCTACACTTGTCAGGCCTTTTAATTTTGTACAGAACAGGTCAGCTATTTTAGCAGTATTTTGTTGAGACTGGCAGTAGATATTACCAAATCAAATAAAAACCTGCTACATGTACACATATTTGTTACATAGATGGTGCTTATTACCATTGCCAATCACTCAGATCAGCCAACCTTTATTACAACATTGACCTAATTTTAACTTTGAATAATTTCATTGGTCTATTACTTGGTCCACCAGAATGGACAAATGCATCTTGCAGCAAACTCGGCTTGATACACTTCAATACAGGGGCAATAAAAACCATCCAAAATCCAGTCAGATCCTTCAACCTTGCTTCTTCTTTTGCTATGGTCCCAGTACTGCTTGCTGCAGTTTTTCGTTAATTGTACAAAATGATAAATCCCTGTTTCATTGTCAAATTTTACAGTATTTACAGAAGAAAAATCACACTTGTATGAACATGTCATGCCCCGCCTTTCTTAGCCAGATAAAATAACTCAAAGAAATGTAATAGGTGTAATACATATACTTTATTTTATGTACAGCTTTCTAATTGCATAGACATTCTATACATCATCACAAATCATTTCAAATTGTAAACATATATACAACCATTATATGTGTGAAATATATATTTACATACTTTTCAACAACCTACAAGATTCATGGCAATACATATTCCGAGGGGAGATGTAAGAGCCACCTTCGGGAAGGAAATGCCCCACCCCCTGACAGGGTTAAACTAAACTCTTGATTTGTAAATTATTATAAAGCAGTCAATAATTATTTATAAAAAATAGTCATTTATAGGTAGGATATCAGCTGGAAGGAGGAAAAAACACACCCCTGATGTCGAAGGCTTTGTAAAAATTAAGGTTTTACCATGGTTATTTTTATAAAAATTAGAAGTCGTCATTTTTTTTATTCATTTCAACATCCTAGCGTTATCTTAACTTGGATAACCAGTGCATATTCTGAATTAAGACGGACATTATTAAACACAGTGACATTGTGTAAGTATGCACCATGTTTCTTACTACACAGCTACCTCATACACATCCTTATTCTAATATTCCAGCACAATACTTTCTACAAAAATACCAGGGATGGAATTGCATGCCAAAAAGTATTTGAATAATTATATCATCGCTAAATAATACACAACTAATGCATGTCATGCTTCATTAAGCATTCATTGCAATAACAAAAATGTCAAGTTCCAGATCTCTATTGCATCCCCATTCTTTATAAGCTTTGAATTTTAAAAACCACAGATTAAGTTCTAAAAACATTTGACCCCCCTCTTAATATGCTCTCCACACTTTCCGGCCCCAGCTATCTGTGCTGGTGGCTGGTTACTACTGTTGCTGGCGAGGTTCCCGCCCCAGCTATCTGCGCTGTGCGGGTGGCTGGTAGTACTGTTGTTGGCGAGGGTTTTCCCTGCGAGGGTAGCCCTGCCCGCCCCCTCCCCGCCGGAACTCGAGGCCCGCCATGCCCTGTACCAGCTCATCCATCCCGGACTGGGACATCTGAGGGGGACCCGAATAATACCCCCTGTACATCTGGGGCGGCGGCATGCTCATGTCAGGCTGCAGAACAGCTCCACTAACCACTGGCATCTGGAGAAAAACAAGATCACTAATGGTATTATGTGCTGTGAGGAACAGTATACTAATGCAGCGAGCAATGTAACACTTTCATGTTGTGTTTCAGTGAAATGTATTCTTCAATGTTCCTGTTTGTTATACAAAGATAAGCAAAAATACTTATGAAACTGGTAGATGCTCCCCAATGATGCACCTTAACAATGTTTGAGTTTATTTAAACAATGTGAACAAGAAACTGAGCCAATAACTATTTGTAAGATAGATCAACAGACCGGAACAATGATTAATCATTTTTAAATTGCATGACAAAAGATAAAGTTACATCTTTGACCTGAACTTTAACCTCATATTGGGACTAACCTTTGAGTGAGGGAGACAGTTCTTACACATCACATGCTGTATTCACATGGTGAACATTTGTGTTACAGTAACGACAATATGGTTTTGGCCAAATTTAACATTTGAAATTTCAGTGTGACCGTTTCCATTTAAGGTAAAAACATTTGAACATATGTGACAATTTGACTCCTCTTTGTGGACATTTCAGGTAGGTTACTATAAAATTGCATGATGAATGAAAATTGTCGGGACAAGCTGTATGTGCAAAAAATTCACTTGCCAGTGTGACATTGACCCTTCAGATAGGGGGGCTGTTGTAACATGCTTCTGATTTCTTTTTCTTTTTTTACAATTGCATGACTGTCTGAGCTTGTCCGGACTGTAAATTTGACAGAGTCATGCACAAACATTTCCACCAATGTGGCTTCTTTATTCCTACATAACTGGCTTTCTCAGGCCACACTTGATAGATGTAAGGTCTGAAAATTTAGATATACTTGGAAAAATTGAATAAATTGATCATGCAAACAATTTTAAAAGTGTTTCAATACATTTACACTGTCATCAAACTCATATCCAATTCAGTTTTTAATCAAGCCAAAATTAAAGAGCAGAGTCATTCCTAATAATAAGATGTTCTATGCCTAGTTTGGCTGTATACCATTTGTGGTAGATGTGGTCGTACATCCTGGAGTAGCACTTCCTCTGTGTTGCCGTACTCTGTGAAAGTCACCACGCAGGTAGAGAGGTTGGGGGGCAGCTGAGCTATCTGGGCTTCGTAGAACTGGAAACACACAAGACATAATGCAATGTCTCTCATTGAGCAAACAAATGCAAGGTGACACTTTTTATCAAATGAAATGGTCCCCCTTTTTAAGCTTAATTGATGGTCCCCCTTTTTAAGCTTAATTGTCAAGACAATAATTTTCAGCATTCATTACACAATAACACAATTTCCGAAAATAAATAAATGGGGTCTTCAAAAACAAGCAACTTTGTAAGGTTTTCAACAAGAGCAGTTTTGATATGTATTTTTTTAAAGCAAGTTATATAAGATACAAAAAAATTCAAGCCCTGAATGCGGAGTAAAATATATTTTTAACAAGAAAATTAGTGAAACTCATGGATGTTCCCAAATGATACTAATTGTCCATATATGCAGGTGAGGAAACAAAGTATTGTTCACAGGGCAATATATCCCTGAAAACTTACTAGAGCGAGACAACATAACAATATCTGCATGTTCACCCTGTAGGAATACTGCATATAAAGATTTATCAAATTGGACGATTAGTTCCTGTCATCTGACACAGAAACAACAAGAGATGTGTTTGTCAGAAACACAATGCCCCATACTGTGCCGCTTTGATTTTTTTCATTTGGCAGGTACAGATCATTTTTACAAGGGAAGTAATATTTACTAAAGGGATATAATAAGACGAGAGATGTGTTTGTCAGAAACACAATACCCCCTATTGCGCTGCTTTGAAATAAAATTTCAATATATCATTTGGCAGGTTCAGAAATTATCTCCCTTTTAAAGCTTATTACTTCCCTTGGAATGTATTTTTTTTACTTTTGACCTTGAAGGATAACCTTGACCTTTCACCACTCAAAATGTACAGCTTCATGAGATACATATGCATGCCAAAAAAATATCAAGTTGCTATCTTCAATATTCAAAAAGTTATGACCAAACTTTAACGAAGGTTAAAGTTTTGGGACACACACATACAATGAATAAATGACAGACAGACAGGCCAAAAACAATATGTCCCCGATCTTTCGATCCGGGGGCATACAAAATTACTTCCCTTGTAAAAATGATCTGTACCTGCCAAATGGTAAATAGAAATTATCTCGCTTTAAAGCTTGTTACTTCCCTTGGATTTTTGTTGGACCTTTGTGCTTGAAGGATGACCTTGACCTTTCAACACTCAAAATGTGCAGCTCCATGAGATACACATGCATGCCAAATATCAAGTTGCTATCTTCAATAATGCAAAACGTTAAATAATGCAAAAAAGTGTTAAACGTTTTCGGACTGACTGACTGACAGACAGACAGACCCACTCACGGACAGTTCAACTGCTATATGCAACCCTACCGGGGGCATAAAAACTTGATTAGAACTTTCATTTTATTAATCTAAGAGCAATGAGCCCCCTAAGAATTACTGGAGTATAACAACCTGAAAATATGAACACATGTCCACCTGATAAGAATGCTACATGTGGAATGCCATACTATTTGAATCATTAGTGTTATACACCCCAAATTCACCCCCAAAAAAACTCATACAAGATGCTAAGGTCCACCATTAAGGGAAAGAGCATAAAAACTTTAATGAAAATTGTTTTCCACCCTTAAGGGAAATAAACTTTCAGATCATCTCTTCCTGAGATTTTTTGCAGTTATCAAAGATCCAGTACAGAATGACAACTTTTTTTTTAAAGGGCAATAACTCCCTGAAAAATGATTGGACCAGAACGACCTCGCAAGGATTCAAATGTCCACCCTCAAAAGATGCTTCATTTCAAGTTTCAACATTTTAAGACCGTTAGTTTCTTAGATTTGGTACATAAATTAAAAATGTGAAGGACTTCTATAAACAAAACTGAGCATCAAGTAGGAAAGAAACACATTCCATCAACATGAGAATTGCAATGGACAGACAAAGAGACTAACGTGTGCATACAATTTTCTGTACTAGTGAGAGAACGAAGTTTTCAAAGAATTGCTGGGGAGGGGGAGGCAGTGGAAGATATATTGTACTTACAAGACCATCCTCCCAGTAGCGGGCCATCACTCTGTCCCCCTGCTTCAAGGACATGGGGAAGCCTGACCCTGGCAACTGAAAGTGTGAAAATGTGGAGTGCACTCTCTCAAAAACAAACATGTTAATAGTGGTTATATACGAACAGGCAAGTGATATACAACATAATATAAATCCTGATAAACGTTGAGGAACATTTAATATCATACTAGGCATTAACAATTTGTAAATACTAGTAAACACTAATTATCAGCAAATGAATGTTCATTTATGAAAAATGATCAGTTATACATTTGTTTATCTGCTACTATGAATTGCAACAACAACAAGCAAATTCATTGAATTGATTTCCCCTGCCAATATGCTTCTGGACACAAAAGTGTTATATTCGACACTAAAAAAGCATTTTTTTTAAGATACAAAGGGCCATAACTCCGTTATTAACAGATGGTGTACAATGCCATTTGGCGTGCATCATCCTCTTATCCATATATATACTCATACCAAGTTTCAATGAAATCTGCCAAAGCATTTCCAAGATATGGCTCCGGACACAAAGGTGCTGGATGGACGGACGGAAAGACGGATGGACAGACAACGCCAAAACAATATCCCTCCACCTATGGCGGGGGATAATAACTTCTGTACCTTACAATACAAATGCAATCTTTACAGAACTTTTTAAAGTATGGCAAGCCATACTGGAGTCAAAATAATATTGACCTCTGGTGTAAAAAGATTGTGCATATTATCATTCAATTGCTATTATGTGTATATTTGGTTTAATTATTAGATACATTTTTGCATAATTTCTATTAAGTCTAATTTAATCAACAGTCGCCTGTCATTTTACATGTGCAGCAATAATTGATAACATAATAATCCTCTCATCACTTTAAATACATATACAAAGTGATCTGTGTACTTTTCACTATATTAAGCTTTTCGTGGACAAACTGACAGATTGGTAAACATAGAAAGGGATTAATAAACAGTCAATTAACAAACATAGCCTAGCGTGTACACCAAGTTTCATGATCATATCTTCTGTATTTCAAAATCTGTTTTATTTTTAATAGCTGGACCTGGACTGTGACCTCTGCTACAAACCAAAAGGTCTTGCATAATTTCCACATTGCCTTTCATTAAGGACTAAGTTTTGTCAAGGAATCTTCAGTACTTTCTGAGAAATTGCACGATCCCGACAAATGAACAGAGAAAAGGATTGACATAAAGAAAATATATAGCTGAATGTGTATAACTTTTATGATAATATCTAATGTTCTTTTTGAATTTTTACAATAATTCGTTTTTGCTTATAGAAACAGATGAATCAATGAAGAGATTAACAGACAGACATACAGAAGACATACAGCTGCATGTGAATTCCACATTTCAAAAAGGGGTCATGCAGCATGCTCACATTCCCCTTTATAACAATACCTTTATATCATATAATTATCAGCTGTACTTTTTTTAATATCACAGGAACAATCTGTGAAGATGGATTGACAGACTACCATGATGATTCCAGAATACAACCATATACTTTGTATCGGGACACAAAAATTTTAACATGATGTATATCATCAAAATCAAGGGATGAATATAATTACTGGATTAGAGTTGAGCATGAAACTGAATCTGTCATCAGTAATGCATGTTTAGGTTCCGATGCTCAAAGTCTCACAGGAGGAGAACTTCTACAACTCACCTGGACCATGTCTGTGTACGCAAAGTTGGGAGGATACTGGGAGGCAGACATCCTACTGCCCTGCTTGTGACTGTAGTCGTTGTATGCACCAGCCGGGGCATGCGAGTCCTGGCCATAGCTGCTGTTGCCATTTGCATTGGACTGGGAGCTATTCACCCTATTCTGTCCATTAGCACTATTGTCAGACCGGTTGCTACCTTTGTAATTATCCTTTGGTTTTGATTTCTGCCTGCTGTCACCTTGGGACTGCTTCTGTGTCTGATTACGGGATGTTTCAGCAGAGGCACTGATATTTTTCTCCTCATTTTTTCCTCTTGAACTAGCCTGACTAGAGTTTTGAGACCTGCCCTTATTAGTTTTGGCACCTGGAGCATTAGACGTGGTGGACTGGTTGCTCTCTGTCCTTTGATATCTGTCAGTCAGCTTTGTGTCACTCGTGTTCTCCCTGTTAGCCTGTTTGCTGTCTGGACGGTTGTCATCATTATCTCTCTTCCCACTGTTTTGATTTCGTCTCACATCCTGACTTTCACTGTCTCGGTTTCTTCTATATCGGTCTTCATCTTGCCTCCTGTTTTCATTTCGATCAGAATATGACTTATCATTAAAGTTTCTGTCATTTGTTCTTTTATTGTTTTGACTATCTGTGTGTGCAGTTCTCGGTCTTTGACTGTCATTTCTATCATTTCTGTTGTTTGGGGGGCCATTGTTTGTATTAAATTGGCTGTTGTTCTGTTGGCGAGGTTTCTGTGAAAACCGTGGTGGTACTGAAGCATCCTCGATCTCTTTAGATCTATATGTTGACTCTGTATGATCCGCCTTGTCTCTGTAGCCAGCATCTGATTGTGCATTTGTGTTATTTCTGCTGCTTGATGATCTAGCTTCCTCTATAATTGAAACAAATAAGATACAAAGTTATTCACATTGTTGACTCATACATTAGTTCCAGTCTATTGCAAAATGATCATCACTTGACTCATTTTATTGGTTGATCAGAATTTCTTGTTTATATTTATTTATCCACAACTGGATGCAAACATATTACTCATACTCTAACATTGAGCAAGGAAGAAAACATTTTGGTTAGATTAATTCATAATGCTTTGTAAACAAAAGGTCAAAATTGTTGCATCTGACCTAGTTTCGGAGTGTGACAATAAAAGAACTATTGTTCAGTTCAAGTTAAAAGAAGATTTTCATATAAGAAGGCCTCTTATTGGTTATTTTATATGTTATTGAATACAAGTCTAAAAGTGCTTTATTCATTTAGAAAATCTGTAAAAAATTTGATGAGTGTGTTTTATACACAATCCATAGCATAATTTCCAAAAATAAATAAATGGGATCTCCACAATATGTCACTCTACAAAAGTTACTTAAGCCATATATGGAAAACTGCCCCAGCCAATGGTGGCCAAATTTGACATTGACCAAAACAATGTTCGAACTCTCCAAATGTATCATAAAAAGTTTTTCAATAAAAGGACAAAGAAACGTGACTTCTAGGGGTCCTCCAAAGTTTTTAATTTAGCCATACTAGGAAATTGCTAAGCCCTCTGGTGTCCTTGTTTTCCAAAAGACAAAGAATAATTTGAGATAATTGGAAATTTAATGGAAACAAATGTTCTGAGGAAAATTCATATTGGACAAACAATGTGTTATTTTGAGTGTTCACAAAAAGATTCTTCCATTTGACATGGAGGAATACTTCTGGCCCCATAATTTATAACCCTGTGTTGAACAAGACTGAGATTAATAGGTACAAATGTTCTGACCTAGTTTCTGTGGGCATTAAATCTGGCATCAGAAGAGTTCACAAGGTAATTAATGACAACACATCATGGATGACAAAAACCAACAAGAAGTGAGCGACCCTTAAAGTTTACATATGAAGGTACGTACTCTTTGATTCCGGTATTTTTTCCTTAAGGAAGTCAAAGAGACTCGCAGGGGCTGAAGGTTTGCTGTTCAACTCTGACACCTCCTCATCCTCCTCCCGGCCACGCCTTCCACGACCTGAAACATGCCGCCAGATTTTGAGTTAACCTTTGCATTTGGATATGAATAGTGTGCTCTTAAACTTTGATTCAGGCTATAAATGGTGTGCTCATTTAAATTTCTATTTAAAATATTACACACACAAAATTTACATTAATAACATAATGAAAACAAGAGCACCGCATAACGGGTGCCACGCTTGGCTGCAAAAGCTTGTCAGAATTTTTTTAGAGGTCACAGTGACCTTGACCTTTGACCTAGAGACCCAAACATGGGTGTGGCGTGTAGAGCTCATCAAGTTGCATCTACATATAAAGTTTCAAAGTTGTAGGTGGAAGCACTTTGATTTTAGAGCAAAATGTCAAGGTTTTAGCACGACGCCAGCGGACGACAACGACGAGCTGGCTATGACAATACCTCGGGTTTTCTCGGAAAACAGCCGAGCTAAAAATTGCGACTAAATTATAACATGACTGAATTGACTTTCCATTACTAGAAATTTGAAAACTTAATTTCAATTTTTAAGTCCCAACACATCTGGACTGTACAACAAGTGTTACCTGCATTGCCCTCGTCCTTTCTTTCCCTACGTCCACCGCGTCCCCCTCTGCCACCCCTGTCAGAATCAAAGCCAGATTGCCTGTTGGAACCCCGCCCTATGCCCCGAGGTGGCTCCCCAGATAGAAGTGACTCCAGGGCCATTTCAACATCCCCGTTTTTCTGTTTAAGAGCTGCCACAGCACTTTCTGCATTAAACCCCATGTCAATGATTCTTGCTACATCATCGTCTGATACCTTTTAAAGCAATTGATTTTATTAACAATACAGTAAATAATGCCGAAACATGTGTATTTTGCTGATTAAATGAAGACATAACAGTAAAAAATAAGACAGTCAAATATAAACAGAAAAACTGTCAATACATGCACAGTAAAAATTAATTTATTCTAGGTCACAGTTCTTGAGTTATGAAAGGTCTTGTGCAAACCAGTTGTTCATACTGACAAATATTTCTTTATACGACTTATTTTATGTTTTAATGTGCATCTCCAAACTTGTTACCTGCAGCCCCATTTACCAACATCTTGCCTGCAACCAATCACCTCATTCTTAGCTTTCCCCTATGCACACTTTTTCTGCCCCAACTCGATGTTCACCTTGTTCCCTCCTCCAAACTTCTTGCCGGCCCCCTCCTGCTTGGCCTGCTGGGCCTCTGCAATGGTGGCCTGCCTCTGCTGCTCAAACTCATCCTCCTCTGCCCGCACACGCTCTGACTTCAGAGTCTCCAGCGACTTGAAATTGTCTGCGGACATAAACATCTTGTCCTCATAAAAATTGTAACAGGTAACGTTCAATAGCATACACATATTTTACGTTAACAAATTTGTTACTCATTTCACAAACTACTTCATGTAACTGGTAACAGTCGTCGAAATGAGCTTAAAAATAAATTACCACTAGGGACAGTTTCTTTAACAAGAGGGCCAAGATGGCCCTAGTTTGCTTACCTGAAAGGAGTCGGTTCATTCAATCTTTACCAAATGTCAAACTAGACCTAGATATTGTCCTGACAAACATCCTGGTCAAGTTTCATCATTATTTCATCTGCGAGTCATGATAAATGTACCTATGAAGTTTCATGATCCTAGGCTTAAGCATTCGTGAGTTATCATCCGGAAATCATTTTTCTAAGTTGAGTCACCATGACCTTGACAGCCATTGTGTGAATACGTTTTTTGGCACTGTAACCTTGACCTTTGATCTAGTGACCTGATAATCAATAGGGGTCATCTGCGAGTCATGATCAATATACCTATGAAGTTTCATGAACCTAGGCATAAGTGTTCTTGAGTTATCATCCAGAAACCATTTTACAATTTCAGGTTACTGTGACCTTGACCTTTAACCTAGTGACCTGAAAATCAATAGGGGTCATCTGCGAGTCATGATAATTATACCTATGAAGTTTCATGATCCTAGGCTTAAGCATTCGTGAGTTATCATCCGGAAATCATTTTTCTAAGTTGAATCACCATGACCTTGACAGCCATTGTGTGAATACGTTTTTTGGCACTGTAACCTTGACCTTTGATCTAGTGACCTGATAATCAATAGGGGTCATCTGCGAGTCATGATCAATATACCTATGAAGTTTCATGAACCTAGGCATAAGTGTTCTTGAGTTATCATCCAGAAACCATTTTACAATTTCAGGTTACTGTGACCTTGACCTTTAACCTAGTGACCTGAAAATCAATAAGGGTCATCTTCCAGTCATGATCAAAGTACCTATGAAGTTTCATGATCCTAGGCATAAGCGTTCTTGAGTTATCATTCAGAAACCATTTTACTATTTCAGGTCACCGTGACCTTGACCTTTGACCTAGTGACCTGAAAATCAATAAGGGTCATCTTCCAGTCATGATCAAAGTACCTTTGAAGTTTCATGATCCTAGGCATAAGCGTTCTTGAGTTATTATCTGGAAACCATTTTACTTTTTAGGGTCACCGTGACCTTGACCTTTGACCTAGTGACCTGAAAATCAATAGGGGTCATCTACGAGTCATGATCAATGTACCTATGAAGTTTCATGACCCTAGGCCTAAGCGTTCTTGAGTTATCATCAGGAAACCATTTTACTATTCTGGGTCATCGTGACCTTGACCTTTGACCTAGTGACCTGAAAATCAATAGGGGTCATCTACCAGTTATGATCAATGTACCTATGAAGTTTCATGATCCTAGGCCTAAGCGTTCTTGAGTTATCATCCGGAAACCATTTTACTATTTCGGGTCATCGTGACCTTGACCTTTGACCTAGTGACCTGAAAATCAATAGGGGTTATCTGCGAGTCATGATCAATGTTTCTATTAAGTTTCATGATCCTAGGCATAAGCGTTCTTGAGTTATCATCCGGAAACCATTCAACTGCTTTGGGTCACCATGACCTTGACCTTTGACTAAGTGACCTGAAAATCAATAGGGGTCATCTGCGAGTCATGATCAATGTATCTATGAAGTTTCATGATCCTAGGCATATGTGTTCTTGAGTTATCATCCGGAAACCATTTTACTATTTTGGGTCGTCCTGACCTTGACCTTTGACCTAGTGACCTGAAAATCAATAGGGGTCATCTGCGAATCATGATCAATGTACCTATGAAGTTTCATGATCCTTGGCATAAGCGCTCTTGAGTTATCATCCGGAAACCATTTGGTGGACAGACGAACCGACATGAGCAAAACAATATACCCCCTCTTCTTCGAAAGGGGAGGGGGACATAATGAGAAAATTGGCCCCCTCCCGGCAGCCATGTTATTCAACTGACCGGAACCATTTTTAAACTCAACTCTCGTATCAAGGAAACAAATGTTCTGAGCACATTTCATGAAAATTGGGCCAAAAATGTGACTTCTACTGTGTTCACATGTTTTCACTATAAACATATTGAGAAAAATGCCCTGCCCACTGCAGCCATGTTTTTCCACCAATCCCGACCATTTTCAAACTCGTCCAATCATGATGATTGGGCAAAAATTGTGACTTCTAAAGTGTTTACAAGGTTTCTCTATAGCCAAATAGGGAAAACTGTCACTATATACATATAGAGAAAAATGCCCCGCACACTGGCGGCCATGTTTTTTCACCGATCTCGACCATTTTCGAACTCGTCAGAGACATCAATTAAACCAATGTTTTGACCAACTTTCATGATGATTGGGCAAAAATTGTGACTTCTAGAGTGTTTACAAGGTTTCTCTATAGCCAAATAAGGAAAACTGCCCCGCCCACTGGCGGCCATGTTTTTCAACGGATTGGAACCACGTTTGAACTCAATCAAGATATCATTAAGACAAACATTTTGACAAAGTTACATGAAGATTGGGCATGAAATGTCACTTCTACAGTGTTTACAAGGTTTTTCTCTTTTTTGACCTAGTGACCTAGTTTTTGACCCAGCACAGCACAGTTTCGAACTCGGCCGAGATTTCATTGGGACAAAGCTTCTGGCCATGTTTCATGAAGATGGGACAAGAAATGTGGCCTCTAGAGTGTTTATGAGCAAATGTTAACGGACGGACGGATGGACGGACATACGACGGACAAAGACCTGTCACAAAAGCTCACCTGAGCAATCAGGTGAGCTAAAAATGTAACTTGTCCAAACATTTGTTTACATGCCCAAACTTTTTTAACAAAAAATTTAATAGTTCATTCCCTGCAATAACAAAACATACAACATTCACGGATAATTGACAGTTAAAGCTACTTTAACAATTGTACTTGTCTGAAATTTTATTATAGCCCAAACATTTTTACCAAACAAATAAGCAGTTTATTCCCTAGAAACAAAACATACAACATTCACTGATAATTGACAGTTACATAGTACATTGTACATAGTTTAATCATTACAATACAGAAAGATCCACTTGCTGACATCCTCTGCTTTCCAGATTCTGTTTTTTTATTACATTTGTTTGAGGTTTACCAGGTTAAGCCCCATAAACCATGGACTAAATTCTTTCAAGATAAACATTCAGAGCAAGTTTCTATAAGATTAGAAGAAACTTTGGCCTAAAAAATTTAAGTGGTCGCCACACGCCCCCCAAGCCAGAAAAAGCTGATCACAATAGCTCAACATAAGCGCCTCATGCTCAGGTGAGCGTAAAATGTTGGGGGGAAAACAGAACAAGCCTATTCTGACTTACCCCTTTTAGACATCTGTTTAGTGCTTTCATTTGATATTCGCTGTCCAAAAGGAACAAATGGTGGAGGCCCACCCTCAGCATTTGCCACTCTAGCTTGTTTGGCGAGTTTCTGGAAAGGCAAGTACTTGGAAATATGATATTACAATTGCAGATAAAAATTGCCATTGAACATGCATGTAGTAACTGCTAAATCGACATTTAACAAAAACTGCTCCCTCCTTTCAACAATATTTTTTAATAAAGTGAAAAAAGTGCACAATTATCATCAGTATAGTGTAAAATACCCGGTATGTGACTTATAACATTTTAACAAGAAAGTGTGTTTTTTCCACTTTGACCTAGTGAACTAAGTTTTTTTCCAAACAAATTACCAACAGTACTGGGTTCTCCATTTGAAACTATTAAAGTTGTAGATGTCTTACCCTTTTAAGTTCCCAGCCCTCTGCCAGCTTATCAACACGTCCTCCCAGACTCTTGCTGTTCTTGTTATTGAGCAACAGAAAGCCGTGCTCAACGTCCACCGTCATTGTCAGCTGTATTTTGGTGCCAGGAGGGGTACTCAGGCTGTTAAAATGATATTGCAATTTGCTAAATGTACAATGTGTCTCATGGAAACTTGTTCTAAAAATCTCCTGTGTACTTAAAGGTCTATAGCTTAAAATCAATATCTGATAAATGAGTTTCAAGTAGACTAAGTACTCTTCTTTACATAGCGTGGAGAATACTTTAATTTAACATCATCATGAATTAATAATTCAATTTTCTTTTACTTAAGAATTATTGAAATATGAAATTATTGTCCATATCTAGTTATTTATGAAAAATAAATACATTTCTAGTGTTTAAAAAAATAATACAATTATCTATTTAGTTGTTTAATGAAATAATGAAATAATTGTCCATGTATAGTTGTTTGATGCCAAAACACCCCAAAAATGTTGAGTTTTAATGTGCAGAAATAAACCATGACAACATTTAAATTCTATTATTCTAAGATTTTGACAAAAGATATGAGACCCATATTTTATAATATTGAGATCAGAATATTGACTTTTTCTATTGTTTATTGGGTAATTTAATAAATAATTTTTTTTTGTACAATAAATCAGAAAGCATCAAGTTAAAATGAGCCCCATTCTGCAATAACTGGTTTTAATGCATGTGTGTACAGCCTCTAACTCTTTCAGTGCTGGAACCGCTTTTAAAAGGCCTTTGCAAACAGTTTGAGACTCATCAGGATCCAAACTGTTTGCTATTCTGATAGTATTCTTTGAAAAAAAATCGAAGAAAATGCTAATTTAAGAAATTCAGCAGACAACATTCTAGCAGACGACAAATTTCCCAGCATGCAAAGGGCTAATAATGAAAATCCACTTCAGGCAGAAAGTGTCATCCCTGATAAGCTTGTGCTCAATGCGCAGGCTAATCTTTCCACACAGGCTAATCTTTCCGCACAGGCTAATCTTTCCGCACATGCAAAACATACAGTTTTTTTCAGAGTTCGGCTGCAATGATGTAATACATGACACCTTATTCCATTGAGTATTTCAGTCTCGACAGCGGAGCATGTGATGTGCCCGTCGGTGAGGCTGAGTTTCATGAGCCTGGGGGCCCCCTGTGACTCCTCGTTGTCTTTGGGCGCTGACACATTCCGGATCTTCTGTAGCTGGAGCACGCCTGGGCCCTGGACCTGAGAGAGGGAAGGTCAGACTGTGTACTTGTATGGGTCTCGTTCTAAGAAAACTGGGCTTATTGCTTTAAGTGTTGTCCCTGATACTTCTCTGCAGTCTGCACTGGCTTATCAGGGAGGACACTTTCCACTTGTATGATATTTTTTATTTAAAGGAAGTTTTAGCAAAAAACAACAGTTTAGTTGGTGTTTATTTTCCCAGATAAGCCTGTACAAACTGTAAAGGGCTAATCAGAGACGAAACTTCATGAGCACGTATTAAGCCCAGTTTTCCTAGTACAGGGCTCATATTACAGCCTGATATGGCATGGCAGCAAGACTTGGTATTTGTATTACTGCTTGATAATTCAAAGCGCTTTCAAGCTGCATTGATCAGATTTTTAACACATGTAGCAGGAGTAAAAGTAAATTTTGAATTCAAATGAATGAAAATTGCACATTTGAGGATGTGTTTAAAACTTTAAATATTTCTTGTCATATAGATAAATAAAAGCAGTTGGCAAAGTAAAGGACGTAAAGGAATTTGTGTTATTAAAATAAACAAAAATTTATCTTATATAGGGAAGTGAAAGGTAACATGAATAATTATCTCTTATCAACACGGCCTTCATAAAACATACACAGTCAGCTTTCCCTCTGTTGACTTCTTCTGGCAGCCATTTCTTTCCAATGTCTCTTAAGTCTACCTTAAATGACAATGAGACATAACACACTTATAATAACAAAGTCATTAGTGTGAAATCTATATGGAATTTTTAAGTTCCAATTTTTTTATAAACATTATTATCTGTTTTTCAAGATGGCCAATATGACTGCCTAAAATTGGGGAGAACCATTTTTTCCCATAGGGATATAGGCCATTGATGTCATCAACCAAATTAATTTGGCATTTAAACAACAAACTTTCCATGTAAAACTATTGTAATAATGTTTGCATTTTTCTTTTATTTTGTCCTGTTGCACGTCTGAAATACATAACAACAAGAGATGTGTTTGTCAGAAACACAATGCCCCCTACTGGGCCACTTTGAATTAAAAAATTTGTTTGTTATATCCCTTTAAAAAATATTACTTCGCTTGTAAAAATTATCTGTAGCAGCCAAATGATATAAAATAGAAATTATCTCCCTTTAAAGTTTGTTACTTCCCTTGGATTTTGTTTTTTGACCTTTGACCTTGATGGATGACCTTTCACCACTCAAAATGGGCAGCTCCATGAGATACACATGCATGCTAAATATCAAGTTGCTATCTTCAATATTGTAAAAGTTATGGCCAATGTTAAAGTTTTCGGACCGACGCACAGACTGACAGCCAGACAGACAGACAGACTGACAGTTCAACTGCTATATGTCACCCTACCGGAGGCATAAAAAGTAATTCAAATACACCATAAGATAGTTTGACATCATAAATACATATAAGGTGAAAAACACAGAAAACTAATAAAAATCTAAAGCAAACCTTTAGAACTGTAGAACACGTTTTTAAGTTTAACCTTTGCAATTATATTTTGATTTTGTGCATGTTTTTGTCACTTGACTTTGGACCATTGCTTATTGTTTCCTGATTTCATGGTACTTTGCTGATTTCACTTACATTAAGAGCAGAACGGATAATTGACTCCGGATCTGATTTGCCATTCTGTGAACACTGCGATATGCCTTCATCTGACAAATACCTGAAGTTCACAAAAAGACTTTCACTTATTTTCCATTTTAAATAATATAACAGAACAACATATCATATTCAATCAAAGGATGGAGAGTTTATAAACAAGTCTGTGTGGCTTATGTAATGCTTGATTTATTTGCAAACAGCTCCAAGAACAATTTCAGCCCAGGTGTCGAAACAAAGCCTTTCCAGGAGGTTTTTACAACGGACCTGAATAAGGGATCAAAATCTCCCATCAGCCTAACTTAAACATGATGACTATAACTACTCTGTGACTGCATCTTGAAAAGATATTTAATTTTAAAGTACAACTAAGTGCGCTGTTTTTTCTTAAACTTCAGATGATATAAAAAGATAAATAAGTTTTATTTACATCCTGAATCATAAATGTGGTCCTTGATTGACCCGATACCTTGTTTTTTGGAAGGAATTGACTCACATTTGAACTTGGACTAGATGTTGTTTAGATCAACATTCTGACCAAATTTCATTAAGATTGGAATAAGAATGTTGCATCTAGCAAGGTAAAATAGTAACAAGATTTTTCAAATTACTTATTTTATTATGCCCATTTGCGAATTAAACAAAACGTTTACAGTTATGTGAAATCAATTTAAAGATAATTTGTTAAAACACTTTACGTGTCAAATTAATATTTTGACAATATTACGCAGGAAATGCACAATTTCCACGAGGATTAAACCTGGTTGCCATCATCAGTTTTCTAAGTAACTAGCCACGATTTCATCCTGGAGGTGTACAACGTAGCGTCAGATTATAATGGTAGGCCTAACAAAGCGAACAAACTGCCACAAAACCAAACACTTGTGTCAATTACGTTACGCGTCGTCTGCATAATTTTAATGCAGGTATTGACTGCCTACGAGTGCTGTTGCTCACTCAAAGCGTGCGCTCTATTTGGACAATATCTATTTTCCAACATAACGACGCTCCGCCTTAAGGCGGGCTTAAGTTGAGTAAATAGATACATGTTATTGACAGACGATAGTTAATCGGCTCTTTAAATCTTCTGCAAAGTCAATATTGCTTTGATCTTTAAAAGTACTCGTGGATATCGAGCGCGCAAATTTTGAGCGATCTTTGGAAAAATAGTGCGATTCTGCGGCATCAAATCATCTTATCCCGATCGGGACCATTTTTAGGCATCTTCTACTCGCGAAAAGCAAGTTTTTACGGTTTGAAAAATGGACAATACAAGCGTGGCGCATAAAAATATAAATACTCGTCTACCAAGAACAGATACCAATTAATACATAGATACCGACATTCTTTTTATCCACATTGTTTTGGGGACACTAACTGCGATTATTGACATCAATTAATGGTGTTGTCATGTTTTCTATTAGCCGAAATGGAGTTTGTTACTCAAGCTCTGATTGGTCAAGAGATTTTCCTGCCAAATACCCGTATGACAAGCGCTGTGAATGGTAGCTTATCAATTTTCAAGGTAATTTTTACTACGCCAGGGGGTGAAGTTTCGTAGATTCGGTCAGTTGATTGACTTCGGGGTGTTTTTTGGTAATAAACAGAAGCCACTATGATAGCCCCGGGGATATGATAATTGCCAGATTTATGGGCGAAGTGATTATCGCCAGTGCTTTTGATCCGGGTGATTAAAGGGAAGTCGCCGCGATATAATCGCCCACTTTGCCCAGTTGCTTGATCCCTGGCTTTTGCAATGTTTCAATAACCATTTACATTTTTACAACTTGGCCAAGACATCCTTAAAACTAATATTCAGAGGAAACGTAATAATGAGTTTGCAAAAATGTTTTCTCATTAGCAATTTTTGGCCAATATGGCAGATTAAACCATGGTGACCGTCTCCTTTACAAAATATTTATTTGACTTCACATTTAACCAATTGTCTCCTGATTGGGACGGGAGTGTCCAAAAGTAAATATGACAATCTCCTGATCTGCGATCGTAAAGAACACAATGTACAATAAAACACATTCCGTAAGACTAAGAGTTACAACTTCTAATTCGATGAACAGATAAATACTCCATCAAGAGACGTCTCCTGTTTGATGAATGATGCCTAAGTCGTAACTCAGAAACTAATTCAGATTCAATTTATTGACTTGACTGGATAAATAAAGAAAAGTTTGCAAATATGAGGAGTGCTGCATGTTAAGGGAATAATTAGAAACATTAAGTTATACAATGAAGATGCATAAATAGCATTATTTATGTGGACTATGATAGTCACATAATGGAAATCCGCCAGTTTTATTACCATCCCCGATCTTGCAACGAAACAGCTGCCATGTTGATTTTTACAACAATTTACGAACAAATTTAGCGTCATCAACTATTCTCAGTAGGTTACATTTTAGCCATGTATTCATTTGTAAACGCAAAGATCTATCAATATGCTCTCCTTTTCTCCTTTACTCCCTTCTCCTCGTTCTCGCTTACTCTCTCTCTCTCTCTCTCTCTCTCTCTCTCTCTCTCTCTCTCTCTCTCTCGCTCTCCTCTCTCTCTCGCTCTCTCTCTCTCTCTCCTCTCTCTCTCTCTCTCTCTCTCTCTCCTCTCACTCACTCACTCACTCACTCACTCACGTCACTCACTCACTCACTCACTCACTCACTCACATCCTCACCTCACGCACCCACTCACTCACCACCCCACCCACTCATTCACTCACCCACTCACTCACTCAGTGTTGGTTTATTCGGCCATATCGTTGTCATGTATTCCTTTATTGTACATGTGTTGTTGGCGGAATTCAAACCTTATCGCTATTGCAGAAATCAGTGTTCTAGCGGTTAGATTCAATATACCAGCGGTTTTATCAGTGTCCCAGCAGTTATACCAGTGTATCAGCGATAATATCAATGTACCAGTGGTTATATCGATGTACCAACGGTTATATCAGTGTACCAGTGTTGTATCGATGTACCAACGGTTATATCAGTGTACCAGCTGTAATATAAATATACCAGCGGTTATATCAGTGTACCAGCGGTTATGTCAGTGTACCAGCGATTATATCAGTGTACCAGCGGTTATATCAGTGAACCAACGGTTATATCAGTGTACCAGCGGTTATGTCAGTGTACCAGCGGTTATATCAGTGTACCAGTGGTTATATCGATGTACCAACGGTTATATCAGTGTACCAGCGGTTATATCCGTGTACTAGCGATTATATCAATATACCAGCGGTTATATTCGTGTACCAGTGGTTATATCAGTGCACCAACGGTTATATCAATGTACAAGCGGTTATATCAGTGTACCAGCGGTTATATTAGTGTACAAGCGGTTATATCCGTGTACTAGCGATTATATCAAAATACTAGCGTTATATTAGTGTACCAGCGGTTATATCAGTGCACCAACGGTTATATCAGTGTACCGGCGGTTATATCAGTGTTCCAACGGTTATATCAGTGTACCAGCGGTTATATCAGTGTACTAGCGGTTATATCAATATACCACCCATATGCCAGTGGTTATATCAGTGTGCCAACGGTTATATCAATGTGCCAGCTGTTATATCAATATCCCAGTGGTTATATCGATGTACCAACAGTTATATCAGTGTACCAGCGGTTATATCAGTGTACCGACGGTAATATCCGTGTAACAGCGGTTATATCAATATACCAGTGGCTATATCGATGTACCAACGGTAATATCAGTGTACCAGCGGTTATATCAGTGTACCGACGGTAATATCAGTGTACCAGCGGTTATATCAATATACCAGTAGTTATATTGATGTACCTACGGTTCTATCAGTGTACCAGCGGTTATATCAGTGTACCGACGGTAATATCCGTGTACCAGCGGTTATATGAATATACCAGTGGTTATATCAGTGTACCAGCGGTAATATTAGTGTACCAGCGGTAATATTCGTGTACAAGCGATTGTATCAATATACCAGCGGTTATATTCGTGTACCAGTGGTTATATCAGTGCACCAACGGTTGTATCAATGTACAAGCGGTTATATCAGTGTACCAGCGGTTATATCAGTGTACAAGCGGTTATATCCGTGTACTAGCGATTATATCAATATACCAGCGGTTATATCAGTGTACCAGCGGTTATATCAGTGCACCAACGGTTATATCAGTGTACCAGCGGTTAAATCAGTGTACCAACGGTTATATCAGTGTTCCAGCGGTTTTATCAGTCTACCAGCGGTTATATCAATATACCAGCGGTTATATCAATATACCAGTGGTTATATCAGTGTACCAACGGTTATATCAATGTGCCAGCTGTTATATCAATATCCCAGTGGTTATATCGATGTACCAACAGTTATATCAGTGTACCAGCGGTTATATCAGTGTACCGACGGTAATATCCGTTTAACAGCGGTTATATAAATATACCAGTGGCTATATCGATGAATAAACGGTTATATCAGTGTACCAGCGGTTATATTAGTGTTCCGACGGTAATATCAGTGTACCAGCGGTTATATCAATATACCAGTGGTTATATTGATGTACCAACGGTTATATCAGTGTACCAGCGGTTATATCAGTGTACCGACGGTAATATCCGTGTACCAGCGGTTATATCAATATACCAGTGGTTATATTAGTGTACCAGCGGTTATATCAGTGTACCAGCGGTTATATCAGTGTACCAGCGGTTATATCAGTGCACCAACGGTTATATCAATGTACAAGCGGTTATATCAGTGTACCAGCGGTTATATCAGTGTACCAGCGGTTATATCTGTGTACTAGCGATTATATCAATAAACCAACGGTTATATCAGTGTACCAACGGTTATATCAGTGTACCAGCGGATATATCAGTGTACCAGCGGTTATATCCGTGAAACTAGCGATTATATAAATAAACCAGCGGTTATATCAGTGTACCAGCGGTTATATCAGTGTACCAACGGTTATATCAGTGTACCCAGCGGTTATATCCTTGAACCTAGCGATTATATCAATAAACCAGCGGTTATATCAATGTACCAGCGGTTAAAACAGTGTACCAGCGGTTATATCAGTGCACCAACGGTTATATCAGTGTACCAGCAGTTATATCAGTTTATCAGCGGTTATATTAATGTACCAGCGGTTATATGAGTGTAACAGCGGTTATATCAGTGCACCAGCGGTTATAGCAGTGTACCAGCGGTTATATCAGTGTACCAGTGGTTATATCAGTGCACCAACGGTTATATCAGTGTACCAGAGGTTTCATCAGTGTACCAGCGGTTATATTAATATACCAGCTGTTATATTAATATTCCAGCGGTTATATCAATGTACAAGCGGTTATATCAATGTACAAGCGGTTATATCAGTGTACCAGCGGTGTTATCAGTGTACAAGCGGTTATTTCAATATACCAGCGGTTAGTTCAGTGTACCAACGGTTATATCAGTGTACCAGCGGTAATATCAGTATACCATCGGTTATATCAGTGTACCAGCGGTTATATCAGTATCCCAGCGGTAACACCAGTGTACCAGCGGTTATATCAGTATACCAGCGGTTATATCAATATACCAGTGGTTATAGATTTTATTTACAGCATTTCCAGAAGGCCCATGGCCCATGTGGACTCATTTTAGTACATGTATAATGACAATAGTAATAGACATATAAAATGATTATAATAAACAAACACATGAAAATCATGAGTAAGCGAGGTTACACAACGCTTTAAATAATAATTACATAAGTAGTGTTAATAAATACATTGCAACAGGCAATATATATTTCTGTAATTATAATATTTAAGAGGCATACTCATATACTTATCAATACATAATGTATTCATTTTAACGTACATTTACTGTACAAACAAAACATAAAGATAGTAAAAACAAGAAACTCACACAAAATACCGATTATGCAGCTCAAGCAAATAGTCGGCAGCATACATAGATGAAAAAAGTAAATTTAATTACTACTACACAATGCATTAATTCAAATATACATTTACTCAACAAACAAACTAAGAAGGCGTAAACAATAACTCACACAAAAATACTCATTTTACAGGATATTAATCACATCCAAAAACAGAAAACAGCAGCAATTTACATTTGTTCAGCTAGTTAATGAGGTAAACATACATCAGATGGGCACATACATGTTCGTTGATCTAACTAACAAAGCGGCATGGACAAAAGCACTTAGTTTTCTTAATACAGATTCACTTTCGGAAGACATTAATTCTATAACTTTTTGCATATTTGGTCTGTTTCTGTAATATGAAGGTATATATATTTACATCTTAAATCTGTATATAAATTGCATTCAATCACAAATGATATTCGTCTTCTAGACGATTACAAATAGTACATGTCCTTTGCTCCAAAGGTGTAGGATTGGGCTTAGACCATCTGTCACTTTCTATTCTTAATCTATGAGAGGATACTCGTAACCTAGTAAGGCTAAATATATACTTTTTAATATTACATAATACTAAATATGGTTGAAGTTGAAAGGATGCTATATTCCTATAAAAAAGAGCTCTACTAGAGTTAACCAATCGACCGTTCCAATTTTGGATAAAATTATCTGTAAGTCGTTGTTTAATAGCGCCAAGAAACACAGTATCGTGCCCAACATCCTGGAAATACCAGGCATCGTAAAAGCCAAGTGTGCTTAGCAAATCACGTAGTAGGGAGCACCAACTTGTTTTATTAGGGTATCTTTCCCAGTCACTCAGCAATGCAAGGTAAACTTTTTATTGAATTTATTACTATTAGTGTGTAATATTTTAACCCAATATTTTATAATGTTATAAACTTATAATATCTACTTGTTTGACAGTTGAGACGCCCAAGTTCGCCGTAAATAAAATCGTTTTGAGAACTTCTTTTAACACCAAGCAGGCTTTTAAAAAATTGCATATGAATACGTTCTATGGCATTGCCCTAAACAAAACCCCAAACTTCACATCCGTAATTAAGAATAGGGTGATACAAGTTTATCAAACAACTCTAATCGGTGTTTTACTGTAATGTCGGTAAATTTATAAAGGTATTTGTTCATCTTGAAAATAGCCTTTAAGGCTTGGCCTGCTAATGTGCTTTGTGCATCAGAGAAAGAACCACCAGTCGTGAATACGACACCAAGGTAATTAAACTTTGTAACAATCTCAATTGCAATATCATTGTAGTGAAAAGAAATATTGTTTGGCAACCGTCCCCCTTTTCTGAATATCATGACTTTAGTTTTATCGCTGTTCACTACTAAATTCCAGCGTTTACAATATTCATAAAATACATTTAGATTTTGTTGCAATTCCGCTGCGTTATTTGCAAAAATAATGATATCATCTGCATACAACACAAGAAATAATTTGAAGTTATCTACATCTATACCATTTAAGCCACTTTCAGCGAGCACTGATTCTAAATCATTTAAATACATAGAAAACAGAAACGGCGATAAACATTCTCCTTGCCGGACTCCTAGCATACATTCGAAATCTTCACTTATTTGATTACAATATTTTACTATAGATTTAACAGAAGAGTATATCGATTTTACGATATTAAAAATTTTGCCTCGTAACCCTAGTTTAATAAGTTCGCTCCAAAGGTTTTCTCGGACTACATAATCATTAGCTTTACTAAAATCCACAAAAACACAATAAAGCGGTTTTCCTTGATTAAATAAGTGTGTCAGAAGACCATGCAATACACAAATATTATCAAGCGTGCTCATAATTTTTCTACAACCCGCCTGAGCTTCAACGTATACATAATAATGTTCCGCCCATTGTGATAGTCTAATGTTTAAAATGCCAGTAAAAAGTTTTCCTAACGTACTCAATAATGTTATACTTCTTATTAACGCTATTGAAATATTGTTCAAATGTATTCAGGGGAATATTGGAATTCCTGCCGATTGTTTGAGCATATTCCAGTACTTTTTAGCATTTTTAAATCTCGATTGTTATATCAGTGTACCAGCGGGTATATAAGTGTACCAGCGATTATATCAGTGTACCAGCGGTTATATCAGTGTACCAACGGTTATATATCAGTGTATTAGCGATTATACCAATATACCAGCGGTTATATCAATATATCAGCGGTTATTTCAGTGTACTAACGGTTATATCAATGTACCAGCTGTTATATCAATATCCCAGTGGTTATATCAGTGTACCAGCGGTTATATCAGTGTACCGACGGTAATATCCATGTACCAGCGGTTATATCAATATACCAGCGATTATATCAGTGTATCAGCGGTTATATAAATATACCAGCGGTAATATCAGTGTGCCAGCGGTTATATCAGTGTACCAGCGGTTATATCAGTGTACCAACGGTTTTATCAGTGTACCAACGGTAATATCCGTATATCAACGGTTGAATCATTATACCAGCGGTTATATAAGTGTACCAGCGGTTATATAAGTGTACCAGCGGTAATATCAGTGTACCAGCGGTTATATAAATATACCAGCGGTAATATCAGTGTACCAGCGGTTATATCAGTGTACCAGCGGTTATATCAGTGTACCAACGGTTATATCAGTGTACCAAGGGTAATATCCGTATATCAGCGGTTATATCATTATACCAGCGGTTATATTAGTGTACCAGCGGTTATATAAGTGTACCAGCGGTTATATCAGTGTACCAGCGGTTATATCAATATACCGGCGGTTATATCAGTGTACCAGCGGTTATATCAGTGTACCAGCGGTTATGTCAGTGTACCAGCGGTTATATCAGTGTATTTTTGCAATTACCGGTTTTGGATGGATTTATGCGGTATGATTTGTTTTTGTTTAGTAAGTGTTTTACTATGGTAATGACTTCAAAGAGAAGTGTAAGAAAGGAGTCACGATGTGTGCAGCTAGGGCGGAACCGGGAATCGGGAATCATGTATCCCACGTGCCCAACATCCGCTCTGTGCATGAGACGTCGGACTCGTTTAAGTGACACAAATCAGGTAACATGTGGTATATAATGTTTCTTAATGTAAAACTTATACAGAAATATCATATATAAAGAAAATAGTGTACAGCATACATGACCGATGCATGAGCTTGAGGTATCTAGGCCCGAGTTGAATGTAGTAATTGCATATAGGTATAAACAATATGCCGAGACTTAGAGATTATTATTTTTTCGAGAAATCGTCAGTTTTCCATGGTAAATCAATGCTCGAGTTAAAAGAAGTTATACAGGATAGAGTGACAAATCTCGCGGAGTGTAACTCATCTTTCAGATCATCGCAAAATGTTTTCCATCGTTTCTTGAATGTGACGGTAATGGGTGGTCGGTCATAAATAATTAATTTGTATGATTTCAACCAAGACATTGACTTACATTATTATAGGCGAATCTGTATTATTAATTGGTGTCTTCTCTTCATGAATCGGTGTGTTATCTCTTGACTACTTGGTCATGTTAAGCGATTTGATATTACTTTGGGTACCGTTGGGCTCAAATGATAAGTTTCCAGAAATAATTCTGATCGCATAAAAATCGTAATAGCAAATCGTATTAATGTAATTTAGTCATGTTACTTATTTACAGTCTATTGATTCATTCGTTTTGATTAAAATTAACAGTCTTTGTGTAATGTTATATAACATGTCATACATTGAAAAATATTCCCGTAGAATTTAACGCATTATTTACTAAGGATCGGATGACTTATCAGTTAGGTTTGGCACTTTGTGAAAATTGTTGATTATTGCATACCATAAAATTAATGTTTAATTCACACCTTCTGTAGGTCGCATTCGGAGATCGCATACGGACAATATATCCGACTCCCCAACACGTAGTTTGTGCTGGGAGACAAAAAAACTGAAATTTTCATAAAGAACAAAAAAGTATGCATGTTTAGAATGTCACTAGTTTACACTCCGTTCATGCAGGCACGGATTGAATAGCGTTGCACATAGGCACCAACCAAAAATGAGCAACATATATCTCGTATGATTTAACGTTTATTATGACAAGTATAACAAATATTTTTTCACAAAACCAAGCATTTCATGTAAACGTTAAGACACTACATGCACATGACACATGCGGATATGCTGTAACCATGTCGATATGAGGTTAAATAGAGTGGTCTATAATATCAGTAACAAACTCATATGAGTTCAACTTTACATCGCATAAATAGTTTCTAAGCAACATCTTTATACATAAAAATCAAGTATATATGTAAATTGTATATACATCATGGCAACAAAAATAAATAAATAAGTGTTAACCAACTGTCATATCCTACTTTGACAATATACTACCGTTATTATACAAGGTTTGTGTTTTAGTGATTAACAAGTTGTAAGTTTCAAGGGGATTAAACGAATCTCATTTATTAGACATTCAATACATTATGCGTACACTTATAGTATGCACTAAATATACACAGTTGTCAATATTGTTATATAAAAAACTATCGCTATGTATGTACACATTATCTAAATACAAACAACCACATTTTTCATTTAAATTCAAGTATCGCAGATCATGAATAGTCTGTTTTGCACGGTATTTGTAATGTCAAGATACTAGCCTAGGTATGGCAAGACATTTAAACCATACAGGTCGGTAAACACTACACAAGCTTCTACAACATCACAACTAGGCTGCTACTTGACGAATCCAATGCCTATGGATGAAGTCGAAAAACACGCGCTTAAACGGTCCAATTGTTCAACGGGCTAGGCGAACTCGTCAAATTGCGTTCATTTTCATGTCCAGTTATTTCCCCTGCACTTCAAACACATTTTGCGACTATTTCGTTCGCTCTACTTCCTCCGTATTTCACTTTTCACTTCAAAATGTGAAAACATGTTTTATCAACAAGTCTGAAACATCATTATCACAGTTCAATGTCCATCAAGGGTATCACATACACGTATTAGCATTTGTACGAGTCAGTCCAGCTTGCCAACTGTCGCCATGGTTGCTAGAATTCAATCAATAGGTGCATGGTTCTTACGGACTTGTGTCACAAAATCAAATTTGTCTTTCCGCACGTATATACCATCCTTTACTGAAACCACATGTTGCACCTGGAAGAATTTGTATTGCACCACGAAATACCGCATTAAGTCATCGAAACACATTTCATTTAAGCGATTTCTTTTTGACATCAGCAGATTCACTCTTAAGTGAATCGGTCGACTTCCGAACCTGCTTTTCTTTTGATTTCAGACCAAAGATTCTTCTCAGCGAAGGCGATTTCCCGCCTTCCTTGGGCGGCAACTCTTCTGCGCCGTCCTTTTCTGCGTTCTCGTCGACTGGTGCAAGTTTTCCGCTACAATCAGAAACCGGACGAACTTTGCTCCCACTGCCTCCGATTTTCTGAATGAAGCCCTTTAATTTACTGTCAGAAGCTTTATCCTGGTCTTTTGGAGCCTTGTTTGCAGCTTTATCAGGCACTCTCATGCTAGCGTGCCTTTTTAATGGACTTGGGGTCGTATCAGATTTGCTTGGTAAAGCATCCGTGTCCTTTGACCTGCGAGGGGGAGGTATCGGAGGCGTCGAGTTCTCATCTTCCGCCTTAAGTTTGTCAACTCGAGCTTTAGAGGACGCGGTTGGACTCATGAAAGATCGTCGTGGTGTGGACGATTTTTCTGGCGCTTCTTTGCTGCTCATTACGGAACCAACAGCAGGCCTAGAAGTCCCGGATTTAACACGCATGGACTGTGTTCTCCTTAACGGCGACGGGCCATTAGGATCAATCTCACATTCTTCTTCTTCTATTGTTGGCGAGTTAGATCTTCGAATCGGTGTATGAGAGAGCGTGTTCACAGGCGTTGTAGAGCGATTTCGGGTTGGGTTTGGCGTAACTGATCGGTTGTTTGAAACTGGAGTTGTTCTTCCCGGAGTCGAAGTTGAGCTCTTTGAAGATGTTCGCGCTGGAGTCGTTGGTGTCGGCGTTTTCCGACCGGTCGGTGGAGCTGGCGCTGGCCGAGCCTTAAGGGTTTTTGTTGACGATGTCGATAATCTGGCACCAATCGTTGAGGAGGCATGAGTAGCTGGCTTAGCTGCTACACCGCGATTTGTAGGTGTTTGTGCTCTTACACTGGATGGTAAAGGCGTTGTGGATCGTGACAAAGGCATAGAAGAATGTATGGAAGAAGGGCGCTCTTTAGGCGTACCATGTGACACACGTCGTTTAACTGGAGATATTGTTCCACTGTCAGACACATTACTTGTGGCCGACACGATGCTGCTATTTGAATTTGTCCGTGCTCTGCTAAGGTTGTGATTGCTGGCTCCTTTTGAAATTCGATTTGTTGTCGATAAGTTAGCGCTGCTATCGTGTTCGCTTTCTTGCCCTCGCTTCTTCGAGCTGCTAGCTGTACCACGCATGTAACTCGGTACTTTCTTTTCTTTTTTGTCACTACTATGAACAGATGCCGGAGACATGGGTCTTTCCTCGGATGATTCTTTGATTATGTCTGATTCCTGCCACGGTTCTTCTTTAAGCGTGCCATGTCCACTATCAGGAGAAAGGGCATTAAATTCCATTGATGAATCCAAAGATCCATCTTTAATGACCATTCCAACAGCAACCGCCTCTGTCCACGATTCGGTTCTTTCTTTCTTTGTATCAATCACAGAAGATCTAGCAGCTTCTGCTATTATGTTTTCGTTGATCTGAAGTTTGCTCAATGATTCAAATTTCTTGTTTATTCCTGGTATTATATCGACAGATTCAAGTGCACTACTTAGCGAAGTTCTTTGTGAAACTGTACCGGACATTGTTTCGAATCCTTCGTCCTTACTGGCGCTGTCGGAACTACTGGCATAGCTGCATCTTGACCCAATGTCATTTTGAAGTTCGAAACTACCCTGAGTTTTATGAATAATTGGGATTGAACCTTGGGATGAAGAGTCCGAACGTGGACTGTTAATAACGCTTTCCGGCTTCATCTCGATTCGGGGAGAAAGGTTTCCTGAAACGATACCATCAAATCCTGGAACATTTTCGTAATTACCCGTTCGCCTTTTCTCTGTACGTTGCTTCCTCCATTTCAGCATTTTGGCCTGAGGCAAATCATCATTCTCATCGAAAGATACCCTTGCTTCGAAATTTTCCAGAGAATGATCATCTACCTTGTTTGCAAGTAAGTAATTTAGACTCGAAGGCGTTTCTGGTCTACGTTCATTTACTTGGAATTTGTATTGCTTGTCGGTGATTCCATTTGGTGTTGAATTTTTCCGCCGTTGGCTCGGTGAAGTTTCATTATCACTACCCGTTTCTCTCAGTGTTTCCGTCGATGTGTTTGTGGATTTTATTGACAGTCTGCTGCTCGAGCTTTTTGGACTATCACTTCTTGTACTGTTAGTACTGGATGGTCTCCGAGGCGAGCTTGTTATATTAATAGAATTGTCACCTTCACTTTCGTCATCAAATATTTTACCGTTTCTTCTATCGTCATTATACATGTTGACGGCGCTACTGCGCAAAGAATTTCGTTTTTCGGTATTTATGGCATTGTTATCACTTTCATCTTCCAAAGCCTTTCTCGCAACAGCTTCGTCATACGATTTAGATCTGCTCATATTATTTTTGTTCATGTAGTCCCTATAAGCTTCGTCCACATTATCTTTTTCAACGTTACTTTTCCAGCGACCCTGAGAATGTTCAAGCATAGCCTTTTGTGCAGGTGTCTCTTTGTCGCCAAACCTTTGATCACGGAACCGCTTCTTTCCCGCGAGTTTCGCAGCTTTGCTTACAACATCTTTATCGACAATCGTTTGCTCTGGTTTAACTTCTACCTCCGGTAACTTTTCTATTGAGCCATCACTGTTTCGCCGAGACCTTCGTGGAGGCACTTGCGGAGATTTTGGAGACTTCTGAGGAAGTTCATGATTTTCTTTATTCTCGAATTCACTTGTTTTGTTTTCCACATCCGGGGTTTTTGTTTTTGTGAACGCCGCATGAATGTCCTCCATAGAGAGAACAGACCGCTTCTTACGATTTTTTCTTTTCTCTTTCAAGTGTTGAGGTTCATTCGGATCACCTTGTGGAACTACTTTAGCATCGATTGGTTTTGGACCAATCAAACTAGCAGTGACAACTTCCTTTGGACTTTGTATGCTAGCGGTAACAACTTCTTTTGACTGTCTGTGAACAGATGACTCAACTTTTACAGTTTCACCGATTTTTATTTCTGTTTCTTCGATCGCTTTAAGAACATTGTCAATGTCCGTTTTATCCAATTCACTTACCCATCGTTTGTTTGTTTTGGCACGCTGCGTCATTGCCACAGTGTGCTCGTCGGTTTTGTTTTTAACATCTTCTGCAGTTTCAAGAACTCGTCTTATTTCTACATGATCTAACATTGTAGAGCTGAATCTTCTCGACAGTTTCTCTTTTGTTTTCTTTTCGGCAATAGCGAATGAATCATCTTTTGTAACTTTGTCTGTAATGCTAACATATTCACTGCTCGCACTTGTTTGTTCAACTAAATTTGTATTCCGATCTCGTTCTTCAATTATAGGTAAACCTTTTACATCTGGTATATCGTTTCGCCACCGGGATGACCTTCTATGTGGATCGTCAGATCTAAATGACGGAGATTTTGTTCTTTCAATCAATAAATTGTCCTCACTTTTATTATTGTTTGGATCGTACATCCTGCTCGGTGATTCCAATACCGCCCGTTCATTCATACTTCTGCTTCTACGAACACTGAGATTAGATCCTTGGCGGTAATCAAAATTGTCGTCCAATATATCAGACTTTGGTCTTTCTTTTGTGTCAAGTATTTCTTTTTCTTGGGCCTCTATATTTGGAGAAGGCACTCGTTCTCTCTCAAAGGCTATGCCAAAGTTGTTTCCCTGCATCTTCCGGTCAGAACGCCGGCGCCGTAAACTTCCCATCCGTGAGAAACTACCTTCTGTTACTGGCGTTTTTAAACCAGGCTCTGTCTCAGGCTGCATCAGGATGTCAAACAACATGTTTCCTGTTTCACCCGATCCTGAACCGGACTGGCCATCAGTACTGTCACTATCACCATCTGCGACTGACTTCCGTGATTTTACGCCCCGCACACTTCGTCTCCCCGAGCCTCCCCGAACAAAACCGGTGCCTATCCCATCTGCTGTTGGCGATAAAAGACTGTCTTGGTTTTGGCCTGCTCCAAGGTTTATCTTCTGCACTTTTGTTACCGAAAAACTGGCCTCGTCGAACTTTTTGAAGCCCATACGAACATCGGCAAGGAGCTGATCAACAATATTCACGTTTCCGTCTCCGTGTTCGACGGTAACCGTTACGTCCGCTGCGTCAGCTGAAAACAAAAAAAATGCATGTGTAATAAAAAAAAGTTCTAATTCTTAAACATATTTTTGCAGGATGGTCAAAATATATGGGCAAATGCAAAGGAAAATTGTTTTCCTAGCCTGTGCGGAGGACGAAGCTAACGTTTTAAACGGTAATGGTTTTCTGGGCTTACAGACAAATCTTCTTATAACATGCTATAATTTACTATAGAAAATAATGATGCATGTGGAGGCTTCTATTATGTTTCATGTAAAAGCAGCACCCATATATGATGTTGAGAAAATTATACAAACCATCATTTCTCTTTTGAACCTCAGCCTCCCGTTGTAATCTTCGAGTCTCCATTTTCTTTTCGTTATCTTTTCTTTGTGCGTTTTCCTGTAAGTAAAAAGTACCGTTTATAATACATGATCATTTTAACAAATTCAGTTTGAAAAGCAGATTTGAAAAATTATTTTATTATTTGGGTATATTGAAAATGTATAGAACTTTTTACCCCTAAACGACAACTGAAATTCTCTAGTAAACAGCTTGGAATTATAAAAAAATCAACTTCCATTATCGACAGTGTGGTACGCTATCATGTATATTTGACTAATTCAAAACAATGTGATTAGTATCTTAATAAAACATGTAGGCTGCATACCTGTTTGGCCTTGCTGAACCTTTCGCAGAACGTTTGAAATATGCGGAAGCACTCTTCGAGTTTGAACGTCTTCTCGTCCTCGCAAAAGAAGTCCGCCAGCTCGATACGTAGGCCCTCCATGTCCACGAGATCCTCGTTCAACTCCTGCATCTCCTTCCTCGCGATCTGCGCACGGGGAAATATGGGATATAACATGCATAATATGAAATGACGTTGTTTTCATTGTTCTAGAATGAGTTGGGACTATCGGCGAGGTTTAGGTTATAAGCTGCTTGAACGAGTCAGCGAGGACTGTTAGACTTGTTTAGTGGTGTTATGGCACTGGCATGATTTGTGATACGATCTTGATACGACTCTAAGTGTACGACTCTACTATCACACGGTTGATTACTTCAAGTTCTGTGGTGGTTTGGGGACCTCTATGATCCGGAGAGCAAACGTCTCGGTCAATATAACATGCTACCGATCAACTACCACCTCATATTTAAAAACCCACTGATCAATTACTGTATAATATGTAGAATTCGGCCAAATTTATTATCGAGGCACAGAGGATGAATGCTTACCCCGAGGAATTCGTTCATCTGTTTCTCGAAATCCTTGCCCACCATCTCGACGTTCTGTGATATCTTGGCCACCTTCTCGTCCAGCGCCTTGATGTCGGCCGCCAGGGCGTCCACGGATGCTCTAGAGTGAGTAATAGAGACATGGCAAATGTGTATTAAATGTTGCGATTGGGAAACGGGGTTTAATGCATATGCGTAAAATGTCGTCCCAGTTTAGCATGTGTAGTTTGCACAGGCTAATCAGGGGCGACACTTTCCGCATTTGAGAAATATTTAGTTTAAAGGATGTCATCTCTAAACGAATTGCTCAGGTTAATCTAGGACGACATTAAACGCATATGTATTAAGCCAGGTAATAATTTAACATTAGAAAATGTAAGAGATGACTCAAAATAACAACTACACTCACTGCAGCAGTTGTCAACACGCTTCGGTGATAAAAGTGTATTCGTGTTACCACGTTTCATGTTATTTTTTTCAAGTGTACATGTTTTGTATCTATTAAACTGTTAACGCCCATTGGTACTTTAACATAACATTCAATTTGTACCATCTTAACAGTTTATTTAACCCATTTATGTCTAGCGTCTAGGAAAAAGGCATTGGCAAACAGCGTAGACCCAGATGAGACGCCGCATGATGCGGCGTCTCATCAGGGTCTGCGCTGTTTGCTTAAAGGAATGCCTGTTAGAAATATTCTAATATAGAAATAAGTATACTAGACATCCCTCATTTTGGAAATTAATTGATCCAATTTAGAAGGATGGGAGAGTCCACAAGGTATAAATGGGTTAAATAGGGTTAAAAACTTACATGGATGCGTCCTTTAAAAACTTCATTTCGTCCGGAAAATTAAGAAGCGCTGGGTTCTTTTCTTCTGCTTGCTGAAGAAAGTCATCAAATACTTAATAAAATGTTACAAGAGCAAGTGACATATTAAGCTTTACTTAATAATAAAAACTAATCGTTATAACAGTAAGTAGTGTTTTTACCGTGTATAGCAACGATGTTATTAATTAAACAAGTATGATAGATGGTATGCTATTTATCATCATAATCACAATTATAGGTGATACGCGACTCTGTTTTTATATTTTATGAACACATAAGGCGGAAACACATTAATTTTAATCATTGTAAATATTAATTTGTCCTTAAATATTCATCCACCAATTAAAATAAGAATAAACATCCGAAACGATATTATATGTCTTAAGTTGATTGAAATATCCATCACGTGAGCAGACGACTCACCATGACAACGTAATGCAAGAGGTTCATGCGTGGTTTGTTGGCACGTATCTCTGTCAACTTGAGAAGCGAGGAGAGCTTGAAACCGGCAGCGTCTCCCGCGTAATTCCCCTGCAAACAAAAGCAAACTCTTTAACATTATGTATTTAAAGGGTTATACTTTTAGTGTTTCTGAAATCATACAACTTTTAGTTTCCCCGCACTATTACTCCAAGTTCCATATTAAAATAGTTGCAAGGGTCCGTTAAAACAAAGTATGTTGGATTAACAACAAAGTATGTTGGTGGTAACAACAAAGGTTACAATACACGAAATAATGAAGGGGGTTTATAATAAGTTAAATATGCTCAAGTAATCAAATATTTGAACCAATTTTTAGATTCTAAGTATTTCAATCGAATATAAACCTAAACAGATACACTTAATTTAAATGTAAGAGATACATAAGAAAATGAAACTCCACCTAAATCAGCAGGGGAGAAATTCTTATTTACACCGCGAAATCTTTTATTTAACTCTTTCAGTGCTGGAACCGAATTTTGAAGGCCTTTGCAAACAGTTTGGATCCAGATGAGACGCCACAGAACGTGGCGTCTCATCAGGATCCAAACTGTTTGCTATTCTGATAGAATTCTTTGAAAACAATCGAAGGAAATGCTAATTTAAGAAATTCAGCAGACGGCATTTTAACAGACGACAAATTTCCCAGCATGCAAAGGGTTAAGGCTAATCAAGAAAAGATGTTTCGGAGGATGGTCAATATTTTATTTTTACTAATTAAATCTAGGTGAGGGCTGTTTTTATATTGAACATTTAGGACATAGCAGGCCATGGCAGGTACATAGTACATACGAGGTGGCGGCAGTCATGAAAATACGGAATACATGACACCACTTTTATGCAAAACATCTGACTACTCACGGCATTGAGGAAGTTTCCGGCCAAGAGAACCAGGTATAAAAGCTCGTGTAGATTCTTGTTCTCCTTTATATCTGAAACAAACACATATATTGGATATAAAATACCATGCGGATTTGTTTTCGTAACTTTATAAACACAATTCTTGTTCAGAAAATATTAACTACCTTGTAACTGAATACGCTTATTCTACTGAAATTCATCGGATTTAATTAAATAAAAGTTTTTGGCAGTTGCATAAAACGTTAATTGTCGTTGTGTTTTGAGGCACCACATATATGTGGTTTGTAGGACAGACCATTCCCTGAAAAATCATAACCCCCATGACAAAGTGAACTTTCGGATGTCGACATTTTAAACTTGTCTTCTGTGTTTAATTTATTTAGCGTCAATTTAGAATGCGGATACATAAATAAAGAGAAATATCTCTTCCAGTAACTTAATTGTTTACATATCGTGATGATCATATTTGCATTCCTATTGTCATTTCATATTCTCTACCTTGGGCCAAAATCCCAGGCTCTTTGTATTTTCAGAAAACAATAACATACCCTGTTTTTAAACATACTCAAATAGACCGTTTCTAGCGATGCATTAGAAAACAAACACTGGTCATGTACATACGGCTGGATATTTCGGCAATTGTTTGAATAACGTGTATACGTAAGTGACAAAGTACAACCACCACTTTGAAGTATGTTTGATTTTGTGTAAGTGTGAGGTTCTAATTAATATCACACTTGGCCTCTCGGGTTATCTACCCGACAGGAAGCATACGTCTATAAGTGAACTTAAACTCTCTGCGGTCGGTTTTTATACAAAAAAAATATTGAACAGTATGTCCTATATACCTTTTAAACAGATAGGTTTTATATGGTTGCACACATATCTTATGTTCCTGTATACAGCACTGTCTGCGGATACAACAATGATTAATCCTTGAAGCGAGTATGTGCGATGTCAATGTAAACATTTTATTCTCGCGATTTTAAACCAACATATGAATATTAAAAAGAAATGTTATATGGAGTGCACTAAAAATCTTTATATGATACCATCAATCAAGTATTGCTTACTTTCGTGAATTGTATAACAAACACATTTACACCGATGCCGGCGTGTGAACTCGTATAGATAACAGAACCAAAAATGTATAAATGTGTCGCATGAAAGAATCAGCACAGACTAATGGTTCCTCATAGTGTTCATGTTTTGTGTACAATAAATAGTTTGTTGCTGTACACAGTTTTGTTAGCAATTTACTAAACACAAGTTGTTAATTGTCCAAGAAATTCCCAATTTGAACATTTGACTACAAAAGGTGCGTAATAAATTAGCAATATTTACAGTCCGATAGATATACAACACGCATTTCCATAAGTCAAAATTTATAACTCTCATACGGAGAAGTTTCTTAACCAATAGGCTTGCACTCACCCTTTGCCGCCTCGATGATGGAGTCAATAGAGGGCTTGATGAACTCCATGTTGGCCATGAACTCCTCCCTGATAGTGAGGCCCTCGATACGCAGTCGGTAGCTGAAACAGGACAACACGTGGGTAAAATTTGATTTGGGGGACATGAATCATTCGGGGGAAGTCGTGAAAGAAATGGTGGGAAGAGCTTTACACTGCTGTATCTAATATACAAGTGGTAATAAAATATAATATCTCGAAAAAATGTTATTGGAAAAATTCCAGAGGCCACCATTAAAGCTCGTCTTTCTCCAAGACGTGTATTGTGTAGTGTTCTTAAAATCCTAATATAATAAATAGAACATTAGTGCAAATAAAACAATGTACAATTCTATGAAAAATATATTTTTAAACACAACCCCACCTCCAAACTTTTAGTCGATAACTGAAACCCTGTGCATTTAAAACTCGCATATTTGCCGGTACGTACTTTGGCAGTCCCATGAGGCACATGAAGAACTTCTCTGCGCTCCCAAGCTTCGTCCGGTCGCCGTCAAAGCTCCGAAAATTGTCGACCTGTGACGGGAAACGGTAACGTTATTTAGCCGATTATCACTGCCCGGCCCGGCTCAGCCGTGTATTAACGTCTATAATATATATCTTACTTTTATACTAAATTATAGATGGGCCAAGGTTTTGAGCCATAAAATCATACTTTTTTGGTCCTTCAGTAAAATTTATGAAGAACCAGCTTTCCGTACTTATATTTTCTTTGAATTGATTACGAAATTTATGACGTATCTCATGTGACGTACTTTAAATTACGAAACTAGCTAGACGCTTTGGATTTAAGGACAACAACAAATCGGACTTGGAGTGTTTTTTATTTAACAGTTAAATATTTTTTAAGCATTGAACGATTAGTGTGTGTGTTTACGATGGATTATTATAATATTATGAATGTGAATAACAGTGTTGGGATATAAAACTGGAATGAAACTGGTGAGACTGCATTTTCGATTTCGTTAAAATGTCGAATAAAGCGATGTTTTGTTGAATAGTTGATAGATTAAATTTAAGAAAAGTGTAAGTGAATTGTTCTTTAACTGTTCGAATGAATTCGATGTTGAATTAAAAGGGTAATTTCTTTGATTAATAAGTCGTTCCTTTGTCAGTCGATCAAAGAATGTCTATCCACAAAGAATTGCTTGCTTACATCCAGTGCTTTAAAATGGAAGAGATGGATTGCGATGAAGAAATGTGTTCAGAATTTTAACTCGTCATGAAAGCAAATTAAACTTTACGAAAATAAACATGGTTATTACACAACTTCGGTGAGTAGAACAATAACCTAGATGTTTTACTTTTTTATGGCTAAGACTGGATGTGGACGCCATTTTTTTCCAGTTGAACGTCACGCGCACACATTCTGAGGGCCGAATATAAATAATCGGCCCTAGGGCCGAATATTTATAATGACCCCGCAATGGTGATAATGGCATGAACAACTGTACAAATTTGTTACTATATATAGTAAGGTATGTATTATACAAATGTAACGAATTGGACGCTGTGCTAGGTGGTGACCCGCATACCTGTGGATTTTACTTAGAAACTTCTCGAAAAATGGACTTTATTGTCATTTATTTAAGTTTCATGTGGTCTTGTGCAGAGAAGGAAACCCCAAACCTCAGATGAAACCCCTCATGCCCAGTGTGGTGACCAGGAACCATGGAAACCAAATTCACTATTAGAACTAGCCCGGGTCATCTGGTTCAAAACAGGAGTCGACTTTCCAATGCGACAGCCGGAGAGTCGTTATGGAAACACTCGAATTTCCTTTGTACATAATAACATATAGTTATGCGTTTCACGACAGGCAATTATAGAATTATAACATAAAGAAACCCTTTATACACAGTGTTCGCTTTGATACAGGATGGAATTTCAAACATTTTAAGAGTTCTTTCTGTTTGCTTTCATTAGTGCTATTACTATACTATACGTAGATTTGGCAAAATATGATATTGACATTTGTATTTGTAACTAGATTGAATGTTTAAAGAAATGTTTGCTCTCGATGAAATATTAATATTTATTGAAACAAGATATGTGCCCTAGACACTGATGTCCACACAACACATGTTTGGACATAGACAAATTTACTACTTACTCTACAGCGGCCACAAACACAAAGGGCCATAATTCAGCTAAAACTCTTCCCAGTTGAGATCCCATGCATTCTTTACGATCATATAACAGTTTAAGTGGAAGTTTGTGAAGTTAAATTGAAATTCACTGCGTAGTTACAAGGGAGTTAACAAATGAATACATTTGGGACTACATCATTTATAACGGAAAAACAAAATCTAATGGCCATAATTCTTCCAAAAACGCGTCACAGCCAAATTCTTTTCTTAACCATCATCTGCACATTAGGGTCACGCAGCGGTTGAAAGAGGAGTTGAAAACACATACTTTTGTGACCAATATATTATACAGACAAAAGACAACAATGCTGCCAAAATTTCTTTCAGCAAAAGTTCCATTCTTTTCGATCAGCTGCACGTTAATGTAACTGAGCTGTGAACGTCTGAGCGAGCATTTAAATATGACTTGAAAACACAGGCATGAGATACGTTATTTATTTAACAACATTTAGGTAATTGAACTGTGAATATTTGAACAAGATCCAACCAGTAATTTAAATTCGTTCCAACTTTCGTGAATCTCGTTGGTTAATTAGGTAGGAATGCTTGGGCATACTCTTTGTCCTCGCATAATTCAGTCTCAGCTGCGGAAGGACAATTTATGTACGTCAAAACACACAAATAGGCTATTTCGAGGGCCTTACCTCTTCCTGTGTGGGAAGGATCTTGAGAAGGTTTCGGAGCTTCTCGGCGCCTATCCGGTCACTCTGGCCCGCCTGCACGAGCGTCACGATCTCCTCGTTGGCCATACGGAACTGCTTGAGGAAGATGTTCACGTTCAGACTGCGCTTTCCGTCCAGTAAGTTCACCTGGTAACAGACAAACATCCAAATTATAGAGGAATGGCGTTATGATCCAAACTTCGCAGAGCAATGTCCTATAAAAATATGTTGGGGCATAAATAATAATGGTATTCGTAGGAGCAAAGCCTTGTCTTGTATTATTAGTTTGCCATGGTCAGGCTTGCGGACACGCACGCACGAGCATCTTATGTTTAAATAAAAACTTTATTGTTTATTTAAATGTATTTGTGTTATATTTTGTTCCTATTGCGGGTTGCAGCAGTTCCTGATTCTGTACAACCGGTCATTTTAACTAAGTATATCGGGCGTTTCCAAATCTTTGTGAATTGCAATTTTACTTTACTGGGACCATTTGCACGTCAAATACTTGCGCACATGTACACAAATTTAGAAATGGTTTCTCTTGTTTACGTAACAAACAAACCCGTACTTTATTATGAATAATTCTAAGACCTAGTAGAACGTGTGGGTGCGAACCAGTTGTAACATTTATTATTCATGTCAGTGCCACGATAACCATTCATCCCCAGTTGTTTACTAGTATTAGAAAACAAACAAGCGACGATAAAAAGAACGCGAATTAAAACGGCGCTATTGCGACAAACATAAAATGATGCCTATTTCCAGCCCTGGATGCAGAACTTAAATTGAGAAACACGAGATTGGAATGTGGCGGCCGCTCATCAATACAGTCATATTATCAGCAATCGATGAACGCTCCTACCTGACTCATGTTACGCAATTGACCTTTCGACAGCGAGAGTGAAGCCACGCCCACCGATTTCAAGGGGGGTCACTCCGCCGAAGTCCGTCATAAAAATGGCTACGCGAATCGGCCGCATAAGTGAACCAAAAAGGCCTCATGGTATACCAGAAAGGCCATACAATAGTTTTTATTATCATTGAATAGTGGTGCTGAATATAATTATCATATCTATTAAATAGTCAAAACTTTTTTATTAGTCTACTTAAAAGCCGTTAAATTTATCATCAAAGTCGGCAAAATTATCGCCAATTATCGCATACAGTATGAATTGTTCGTTAGTCACAATATTTTTCCTTGAGTAATAGATGTTTCAGTTTTTTAATTAAAAGCCGTTAATTTTTGCAACCGATGGCAACATCGCAAATGTGGCACAGGTAAGTAAATTTATTATAATAGAAGACGAAGAACGTTTTTATTGAAATCCGATATAACACATATCTACAATGCGTTTGGTCAAAATGACCCATGCTCATTGTTATAATCGTATAACAAAGTCAAAGTCGTCAAAAAAGTAACATACACAATATATTATTATATATTATTATTTCCTCGAAAACTATCTTCTGCAATGTTTAAAATATAAAAAGTTGAAAGAATTTTCATGTACAAAAAAACTCGCTAATCAGACCGGGTTTTCAAAGGGTCATTCACAGTTTGCGGCATCTGTTTTGATAACGGATTAGTAGAAAGCCCACATATGGTGTAAAATGACACTTATTGGCCCCTATTGATAATTACTTGCGCATTTGAAAATAGTTTCTTAACTTACATTAAATTTGGAAGACTTAAACCGAAAGAAATAAAAAATGTTTAATTCTATGTGATATTATTAAAAATAATAACTGATTGTCTTTATTATTACGATTTCATTAGCATTAAAAAAAATCTAGCAAAGTTTATAGTGTCTTATTTATTTGCCGACTGCATTAGAATGTCAAATTTATTTAACGTTGGCCACCTTTGAAAAATGGTTTTAAATGTTCCTTTCTAATTTGTCTACATAGAGGATAAACAAGTACAAAGTTATACTCTTTTTTATAACGTGTCCGTTGCAAAACTTACATTTTCTATTTTCGCGTAGTATCTTATTATAACGACTGTGTTTTGCTTTCGGGCGATCGCTTAATATGTTGAGATTAAGCTGTTCGTGTGGACGACCACAAAGACGAATCCAACGTTTGAATTTTTCAAGATTAGTACCCGGTTGAGGAAACGGAAAAAACGTACTTCCATCTTTTAACCGTTCTGGATACCTTGTGTCTGAATAACAAGTGCCATAACAGCACCTTTCAACCATTTTCTTTGTTTAAAACACAGAATTACGTATAAGCTTATGTGTCGAACAACGGCGAGTTTGACGGACAAAATGGCGGATAGTAACGGGCCTAATCTATGCTGTAATCTGATTGGTTAATAAGCCTGTCAATCAATCGGCTGTCGAAAGGTCAATTAGGCTACCTTGCGGGCGAACGCGGCAATTGAAATGATTGCAAAATCACGACAGGCATTTCCGGTCGGTTAAATGGAGGGAAACATACCAAATGAGGAAGGAATATGGTATATCTTATTTGTTTTTACGATTTTATTTACAAGTTACGTCGAATAATATTCAAAGCTGGCAATGAACACGGCTGACCCATAAAAATTGAATATCCGAACAAGATAATAAAACTGATTGAATACATGCTTTACTGGTACTATAACTTATGATCAGTAGCACACAGTCAAAGCACTTGAAGGGTCTTTTCTTTGATATATACATATGACAATTCGTGATTTAATTATCGATATGAAAAAATATATTCATGTACACGGATTGATTTTTATTTTATATGTAATTTTTAAGAACAAACGAATACATGTAATACAAGGCCATAGTATGCAAATAGGCAAAACACGCATGCTTATCGAACCGTTTTCAGATTTGTTTGTTAACCTAACACATCTTAACACAACAGAGCTTTAATATAGAGTACATGTAATTGAGAGCGAACAACGAGACATTTGTTAATTACAACGACATTGTGCAAGGAAATAATCTATTATGACTGGGTGGCTCTATAAGTAATAGCAAACAACTATGTTTACATAACTTTTCTGATCAAATAAATCAACAAGTCACTCGCTTTTTTATTGAACAGGTTTATAACGTTACCGCCCAAATATTTTACACTGCATCGATTGTACGTTATATTGTTGTTATAGAACCAATTTTAAATCTGAGCGCATGAACATTATAGGTTTGCTAATTGAATTTATTTCTCGCACCCACGATGAAAGAGGTCTGTTTTCATTGTTACGCAAGGCATATTTACCGCGGACTTAACGACACCAGAAAAAGAATGTCCCCTTGTCTAGTTGGAGGTTAACGTATGCAAACAGGGCTACAAACAACTTTCATGCACTTGGGTACATACAATAAAAACATTTATAGTTTAGTACAGAAATACTCAATACGTTGAACTTTGTAGAAATATGTGAGCCGGTACACTATGGAATATGAGATGAAGGAATGGGGAAACCCACCACCTTACTCGAACAGTTTTAGATATGAACCTCGCTCCATGAAATTGGGTTTAACATATTTATGCCTAATGGATTCTCCCATACTTCTAAATTGGATCAATTTATTTCCAAAAATAGGGATGTCTAGTATATTTATTTCTATATTTAGAATATTTCTTGTAACAGGTAAGAAATTTCTTTAAGCAAACAGCGCAGACCCTGATGAGACGCCGCATAATGCGGCGTCTCATCTGGGTCTACGCTGTTTGCCAAGACCTTTTTTCTAGACGCTAGGCATAAATGGGTTAACGCATGTGCGTTAAGTGTCGTCCTTGCAGTCAACACATGCTAATCAGGGACGACACTTTCTGCATCGACACGATTTTCGTTTATAAAAGGCTTCCTTTTAACAAAAAAATTCTTTAAGCGGTTAGTGTCGTCCCTGATTAGTCTATGTGGACTACACGGGCTAATCTTGGGCGACACTTCCCGCACATGCATTTAACCCATGTTCTCGGAGTGAAACTGATATCTGTCTATGGAACTAAAGTGAATCCGAAACATCGAGAATTTATACTTTTTATAAATATGAGTATGATATGTTTCCGTTGTTAAAAATGTCATCATTTTTGCGTGTCAATTTCAATTTTGTCTTTTACACCCAACAGGCCTACCTCAAAAGAGAAGATCGAGTATATTTCAGTAGCTACTAAACATTAACACGCATTAAGGCAACTAAAATACGGGGTATATACAGTGTTATATGTATGTTACGTGTGTTACTGGTTTCATATCGAACATATATGAGTATGGTAAACGTTAAACGCTAATATATAATATAATGGATATGTTATTTGCCGGATTGACACATACCGGATAGGCGAGGTTCCAATCATCATCAAATATGTCCTGCAATTTAGGCAATAATTAACATTTTGTTGGCGAATGTGTGCTTTAACTCTTCTTAAATTATAAGCATATGTCGAAGCGTCAATTTTACTGCATGCAAACCAAATTACAAAACCCCTGATGATTAAATCGCTTATTATCCCTGAAGGCTTACCTCATTGGGTTCTTTCTTCTTCTTCTCCCCTGTACTATGGGTATTGGCTTCATCGCCAGCATCTTGGGATGTACGAACTTTATTCAAACCAAATAGATCCTCAATTTCTCCATAATCCATTTTATTAACGTATCCATTGAACACTTGTCCTGTCATGGTCCATATGTTATTTTTGCCCACCACTTTGTTAACCGGAATCTTTTGCCATTGAAATGTTCGCATTTTCGACTTTGGTTTTGGTATATTTTGTTGTGGAAGCTTCTTCTGTTGGAAGAAACCTGGAGTCCCCGTGCAAAATGACATTGGCGGGGGTGCAGGCGGCAGGAAACCACCGGGCGCCATAGGCGGTGGAGGTGGCGGCGTCATGCCCGTGGGCGGAGCAGGCGGTGGTGGAGCAGCTCCGAAGAAGGACGCCGGAGGCGGCGGCGGTGGTGGCGCAGGACCTTTGACATCCGACTTTTTATGTGGTGGAACCACCGGCGGCTGACCATCGCTCTCCGCAACACCGGAAGTTCTACGAGGTGACATCATTCTATTACGTTCTCCCTCGGAGTGACAGGCACACGTACATTTGTTCTCCGATAGTGAGTCTAATCTTTTTGTGAAAGACTGAAGGAGTTTCTTGGAGTCCTCCGCGGACTCTATCACGGTTGCCTTGCCGACAAGCGTCTCGACGGCGCTCCAGACCAGCTCCGAAGATGCCTCGCCCGAGTCTATCTTGAGAAGGTTCTGAAGCACGGTGAGGAAATGGAGCTCCTGGGGTGTGTCGCCCACCTGAAATTTAACATGAGTGTTAGAAAAGTTGCATAACGTGTGAGTGTCTGAAAGCAGTGAAAAGTAGGAAGGCATAGGAAAGTGCCTGAAATGTTGCATTGTGAGTGTGTCTTAAAAGTGATGTAGCATGTAAGAGAGCTTGAAAAAGAAGTTAAATAATTGAAGAGTGTCTGGAGAGTAGCATAACAGTGCGATAGTACCTGGAGAGGTGTATAGCATGTGAGGAAGAGAAATCCTGAATGTAACATAAAGGTGAGATTGCCTAAAAGAAGAATGACGAGTTAGATTTTCGGTTTCGTATCCATAAGGGATAGAAGTAATTTGAAACAGATACATTTCGCCGTAAAAGGCTTTTTGAACGTTTGCTTTTACAAATCGACTACATTTACTTATTGTTACCAAACAAACAATTGTATATTGCACGAAAATAGACTTTGAACATGATGCTTAAGGCGAAATATATCAGAAAAGAGTGAATATTTTTTCTGTGATAGATTTTAATCAATTAAATTTCACTGTCAGAGTGCCTAAAATGTAAGAGACCAGGTGACAGTTTCTGACAAGCAGTATAACTCGTGGGAGTGTCTGGAAAGCAGTTAACTATTGAGAGTTCCTGAATAGCAGTAGAACGTGTAAGAACGCCTGAAAATTACTAAAACTTGAAATTACATGAAAATCAGTATAACCTGTGAACATGCCTAAAAAGTAAAGAGAATGTACGAATGCGTGTAAAAAGTTAGTAAAATATATGAGATCGACTGAAAAAAAGAACGGAAATCGGATGAATAATGACTTTGTATTGTGATTTAATTGGTAATCGCCGCAGTTTTATTTCAATACCATCCAATTACAAGTAATACGGAAACAATAAGGAAACACACTTTGCACGTGTCATACAGTGAAATCAAATTTCCTAGTACATAAATCACTAGTGATGTTTACCACATTCCAATGGAGTTACGAAATCAATAAAGGAAATAATTGTACAACGCCATAACAAAGCATGTCATCGTCAGTGCAGTAATTTAAATGATAGGAAATGAATCCTCATTTTACATCATGTCACGTAGGGCTCCGAGGTCTGCGAATGCGCAGGCTGATCTGGACCTACGCTGGCCGCATATGGCATAATACCACTTTTCGCAGGAAGCAGCTCATATTATCGTTCACATCGCACCGAACAAACCCATTTCTAACGATTTAGCCAAGCGCCTGCCCCCCCCCCCCCCCCACACACACACACACGCGGACAATTATGCCATATAACTTTAATTGCAACAACTAGATTGCTAGAGAACAGCTAGCCTGACACCGCCAGTTCACATGGCGATTAACATTTCTGATCGCAATTCAATTTCTTTCTCTCCAGCAGTTAATTACAGCTTGATTACGATCGCCTTTGATAAACGCTCTTCGACCTTTCCATTCAAACCTAAATGAGTGGTGGATAGTTTACAGTTTTCACAATTGCTGGCGAAATATTTAACTTTACTCTGACCTCTTGAGGATGACAAAGCATAGTTATGGGCGTCTGTGGGTGTGTAACCTGGAGGACAGTGACAGCTCTTACTGTAATTTCTGCATCTATATACATGATTTCACTTGAATGTGTGAAGTATTGAATGTGTCTACTAGGATACCGGATCTAAAGACATTCTATAGTATAGGTCCAGTTAAACACACTTGTTGTATAAACGGGGTTTTAATTTCACACATAACAAATGACCAATTGCAATACCAAGCTTCGCTTTTTAATGAAATGTTTCCATGAGTTTTAAGTGTTTTTCTACCATGTTTTAAGAATTGAGAATGGTCTTTAATGAACTGAGTCCGACAGTTATCGGGTATATTGAAGCGCTTACTAATAGCACATTATTATGTGTTTAATGCAATTTATTTTCCATTAAATCCGTGGACAGACAGTCTGAGACAAGAGGGGAAGCACGAAATACTTTGTTTTTGCAACTGGTGATTGATCAACTCAACCCTTAATAGACAGGTCGCAAAAGACCTACTTTTTTAGAGGACCCATGTACCTGAGTATATACGGCACGGAATAAGCTTAGCGGATATTTCATTTGCGAGCACGTACCTGTTTGTATATGGCATGGAACACGTCCAGAGGACTGTTCAAATCGATCCCCTTGGCGCCCGGAAGTTGCTCATCGTCGCTGTCCCGGTGCTCCTCGAACAGGTCCAACTGGGTCTCAAGCCCTTGGTCCTTCTCGGCCAGGGGCCTGAAACATATATACTTTGAACATACGCGTCCTTTTTATGCATGCACTAACCCTCGACAAAAGTAACTTACGCATGACGCCTTAATTTGTCTTTATTTAATGTAAAACGCATCACTGGACTTGATATTGCTATATTTTCTTTATAATAAAGATTTTAAGTTATTTGAATAACAAAAGTTCGTATTCTTATCAAAATTTTGGAAGAAACCGCAGTGATTTCGTGTTTACCATAAGACTGCCTGCATATGGCCATGACAAGATTACCACTATCAAGTCCGCGGTGCGATATTACTTGACCCCGGGTCTTTTTCTGCTCCCTTAACTTAATCCGTTAATGAATTCCGGTACATCGAATGTATGACCGCTTTTAGAAGCTATCAATGATCTATCATCACCATGTCAAAGTATAAATAGTACGCCGCAAGTGCTGATCTTAGTCGCACATGTTATCACATGCTCATATATTCTTTGTGAATATTTTAGAAATGGAAAGAGATGGCACGAATAAGGTTTGATACCATATGTAACTTCTTTTAAATGACGATTCTTTCGTGAAATCTTAATTTAACTTACCCTGTCGAGTGAGAATATGTGTAGATTTAATTGGCAATCTACGCTTGTATGCTATTGAAATTACATGTCCTTCAAATAATAGGAATGAATTGACAGACTCGTGTATTGTATTGGGTATTATACTTTCAATTTCATTAGACACGTCTGAATAATTGGACACAGTAGTATCTATTACAACTGTTTGATTTATGAAGGGTTTGTATTTACATTCAAGACCTTTCAACATTGTGAACAATAAACACTGAGTTGACACAAATTAAAGGTGTCAATGGCTCTGTTTAATTTACTGACAATGCACTTTTTGTTGTGTAAAACCGGACCAAATTAAGTAAGCAGCGTACCTGAAAACGGTTGTTACGTAATAACAATTAGTATGAATATAAGAACTATCTAGAATGCCATACAGATCATCGGCAATTCACAGAATATTGCTGCCTGTGTTGAAATCACTGACGACTCAGCGTACCCCATATACAGTATGCAAGTAGGATATTGCCATGCTGGTGCACGGTGTATACTATAGCTTGAAAGGACGTCTATTAAGCCTAAATATCGCTGTTGGACTCCACCAACCCTATTGTTGGTGCTTACCCTAAACATTTTTTGGATTCTATGTTGATTTTCAATTCGAATCAGATTCGTAAAATTAACTTTTACATTTAAAGAAAGAGAGATATGCTGAACAGAGCTTTTGAAGATTTCATTAATTGAACATCGGTACTTGTGTGTGTAATAACCTGTGCATAGAAAAAAAAATACATGAACAAAAGTTGCCAGACAAACCAACCATTCATTTTTGGAGATGTTTGTTAAAACAAAATACTTTTTTGGGTTTATGGCGTACACGCCAACAATGGGAGAGTCGTGTGAAATAGGAAACCAGTGTCATTGACTAAGCCAATACCACTCAGCCGTTTGATACCGAAACAATATACTAAACGACTTTACTATGTTTCAACTAAATTTTATATGTTGTTTTTAAAAGTTTTTTTTCGAAGTATTTCAAGCATGAGTTATTGTACTGGTAGGCGACTGAAGGTATATTATATTTCCTCAACTGTTCATGACGTTAGTAAACGAAAATTAAACGTAACGAACTGTTAACAACCTCAGCAGTTCCACAAAAGCATTTATATATGTATAATGCGTATAAAGACAATCCTTTAATTTCTTCTGCTTGACAGCTCGCATAGCGGTAAATAAAAGATCAGTATTTAACCGCACACTTTGAGCCTTGTTATGAGAAAACTGGGCTTAATGCATGTGCGTAAAGTGTCATCCCAGATTAGCATGTGCAGTCCGCACAGGATAATCAGGGACGACACTTTCCGCCTAGAGTTGATTTTCGGTAAAAAGGGACTTTCTTAAAACTAAAAATACCATAATACGGAAAGTGTCGTCCCTGATTAGCCCTTGCGGACTGCACAGGCTAATCTGGGACGACACTTTACGCACGTGCATTAAGTCCAGTTTTCTCAGAACGGGACTCTTATGTATTGTCTGAACGCGTATAGTGCTCATTTATAACAGAGCAAACGAAAACACCAAGGCCATTAACAGGTCGACATGTACAAACATGCGCAATTGAAATTTAAAGAATTTAAACATGCAAAAATGAGTCATCAAACAAAACAGGACAATGAAACTGTAGACTGCACAATCTATGAACAATCGCGTAATTATAAGGATAAGTCAAGATTAGCCGCCATAAGTGCAGCGTAATATCGCGTCTTATGACTGCAAATTATATCGAATGACTGCAGAGTTTATGTAACTGGCTGCACAATGTCTGTATAAAGCCGAGATGACGTGTTAATGCTAATACACCATATCACAATCAAACATGACTGTATATATTTGTATATAGATTTTCTAACGTACCTGTTTACCAATTTGAAATAAAAGTTAATCCATTTAAGAATTGGTGAAACTCTACTGCATTAAAGCACCGTACCTGATCTGATTCAGAACCTCTTGCAGCTTCACACCTGAAATAAAAAAAATCTAAAGTGTTACCGCGGTTACCAAACACTTCTATGTTTAGCATAGTAAACAAGGAAAATTAAATAGATACATTTGTCCTAAAACTTACACAGATGATTCGAGTCCAAAAAACTTTTGGCAATACTTGAACCAGTGCTTTCTTATAATACTCGTGCGTTATTCACGTTTGTGTTTCCACCATTTTAAGTAGCAGCATTTATTATCCAGAATGATTTGTCAATACAACAAGCGATAAATTGTTGTCCACAAATTCTTCGCCGGTAAAACACAAGTATATGTTGTTGAATATGGACATATGGCGATGTTTTAAAAAGCTTATTTCGCAAAATTTGAGTTACACAAGAAGTTTAACCCACAATTCATTAACGATTCATTACTAATATAACGTGAAAATATTTATTTAACAATTGCATTTGAGGCGGTGTGGTTTCATGGAAAAGACCATTCGTGTACTATTGTACAGTGAACCATTATTATGTGTTGTATAAAAATTAAAAATATTAATAAATTACTAACCAGCAGTGTATGCGATTTCGGAAACGTGGTTGAACTGACAAGGGCATGTTATTTTAACAAATCCTTTATTTTTCACAGATTTAAACCCCGCATATTTAACTGTAATAATATTGTTATGAAGTGTAAGCGACTGAAGTTTGTCTTAATTGATATCGCAAACGGTCAAGTTGGTAGAAGAATTAACAGTCGATGCCTATTTAAATGTACACTGGACCGGGGGTCCATTAGGCCACACAAACAACGCTAAACCATGGTGTAATATCGTCTTGAACAGCATCAAAATACATAAACACAACATCGATGTTTTGCAATCATAGTTTATTATGTTCAGGATTAGTAAAACTTGTAAACTACTTGATTGCAGTAAACACAAAAGTTGATTCGTAGGAGGTCAAGTTTGAGTAAAATTCAAACATAATAAGGGTATAAATATTAATAGTCACACAATTAATAAAGTGCTCTTTAGTACAGAACGATTATAGGGAGTTGTCTACGCATAAATATTTGAATTGTAGTATACACTTGTCGTATTTAGTTTGATTCTCAAGGAAATACTTCAGAAAGTCATTTGAGCTTAATTTGTAAAACAGTCGGACCAACGCAAGGATGTTCATGTATTACTTAGTCAGGTGCATGCAAAAATCAGTTTTCATTGCATAAAAAGAGATTAAAGGACGCGTGTACCTTCTTAAAGACTTGGTCTACTTTATCAAAACCTAGTGGTAACATCAATAGATTCATGCATTTTCAAATCCCGTATATCGAAAATTAAGAATGAATAGGAAATGCAAATGAAGCTCAGTATAAAATCAACAACCTTTATACAGTTTAAGAGTTTTAAAATCCTTTAAGTACATCAATATATTATATCAACGTATTTGACATAATTGCACGTGTTATTATTGTTTTTAAATGACGAATTGTAACAGAAAATGTGTGGTCTAAGACTAACCATAATTCTAAGACTGTTAAACGTGCCAGTGAAACTATAACGCTATGTTGTTGTTATTTTTAAATTATTTAATATGGTCAAATATCCCTGTTATTAACTTCGCTGAGTTAGATAAGAATGATCACTATCAAACACATACTACTTCTACTCATGTAAATAGGTTATAACTTTTAAAGCAGCGTCTGTACGTAATAAAGAACTAAAACCCTTCACCAATCTAATAAGGTTGAAACTAAAGTTGCAGCGCACATATTGGCTGTAGCACTTGTTGTGATCTAATACGTACCATAGAACTCGTTTCTGATGCGGATGCGCTGCTGGACGCTGTCCGTGTAGATGACGATACAGTTGATGAAGCCAAGCACGATAGACTTGAACGCGGGACTCTCGGATCGCCGCAGCTCCTCAACCAGGTAGCTGAACCGATACCGAGACTTCCGGGACACCTGCAACAGCCGACATAAACGAGCTAGTGAGAAATGGGTTGTTATATTCAGTCGCTACAGGATATTACACGTGAACATTTTTAATTCTCAAATTCCCGCTTACAGAGAACAATGCTGCGCAATGACAGTTGTTGTGGTCTAAGACAGTGCTGACATTAAGCGTTTATATCTATCAAGAATGCCAACATAACGAACACATATTGAGTACATAACAGAGCACCTAACAACATACTCACTTCAAGTGAAATTAACTCCCCCAAATATAAAAGGAGTCTACATACCAGTAAAAGCTAATTAAAACGAGTTATTTATATCAAAATAATGTTTAATAAAAACGATGATTATTTGATTATGTCGTTGTCGATGACATGGGAGCAGGCCCATTGCTCTGTACCCAGCATTTTCTCCCACGCAACGCAGTTTGTATAGCATGTTATGAGATCAAACTACTCAAGTTTACGCTAAACCCAATGTGCCTAATCGTATATAAAATCCGTTCCCACAATACTTCATAGGTAAAAGATGACTCACAAAAACAGATTCGAATGCGGTATTGAAACTATTGCGTTTATTAGACAAATATTTTTGTTTGAAAAGTAAAACGCACAAACAGCGAGATAACCTTTCTTAATAGGTAAACGATTTTTAAACCTGTAACACGACCTACAAATGACGTATACATCACAAATACTTTTCATTAAATATAACGGAAGATGACAAAGTGGAAAATAATGACGGTTATAGGCATACACAGTCCCATCGAGGCGTGAACGCGACCACAACAAGGGTCGCTGCCAGAGCCAGGCATATCACACAAGTTTGTCCTTGTTTTGATGTTTGAGATATGGATACAATTAATGATACATGTTGCATATTTCCAAGACCCATGGTCGCTATGGAATCAAGTTGAAAATTATTAGAATGTAGAATATAAGCAGAAAGTAAACTGCGCACCAACCGCCGCACTTTCAATGTCATTTTTATTCGTGACTCGGTCCATTAATTGTTCGTTTGAAGTTGGTATTTCTCAAAGAATCAATTTAGCTAACGACTTCTTAACAAGCGCTAAATATTGGAAAATGAAAAACAGAAAAACTTATTGTTCATCAAGGCCGTCGTAACACTGCTAATGTGTTTCACAATGTGCTCATAGTACATAGCGGCTCCATAACTGATTTATATTCGACAAGCTCACAATGATACAATAATTTTCAAACATGACAGCCTGTCAAAGGCCCTGTAATTAAAACTACATGCGGCAGCCTCTACAAAGGCAAGTGCAGTCCGCGACTATAGATAACGGCTAATGAGAGTAAAAACGTTGTTAAAAAGGTGTTAAACTGAAATCCAAGATGACCCCAGTGTAGGCAACCATATACACAGACTCAGTAGGAAGAGCAAACATCAAAGACAAAGGTATAATGCGTGAAATAGACCGTAAAACGACGCGTAAATGATAATTAGAAAGAAAGGATGGAAACGCATGTTGTCAGTGTAATTAATTATATAAACGGATCTATAATCAAGACCAGATGGTTTGCTCGAAAGACCGAGTGAGTACCAATTTCACAACAAAATACCACTTCTACCTAAACCTTCGAATAATAATAAATCATTCACACTTTATTAAATGGTAGTCGAGCGAAGTATGAAAAAGCATTAGTGTATCAAGCCGTATGAATGATTTTGGATAAATGCGGATAGATTTCGTTCGCCCGATTAATTGAATAATTGACTGAAAAGACGCCAATAACATGGACAGTATTTTGCAAGTCAGAGAGGGGTTGTCAGCCATAGGTCGGTGATTTATGGCTAAATATTATTTCTCACTGAAAGAGGAGCATTAATGTCAAATTTGCTTATGAAAGCTAATCACATTTTAAACAACAGAGACACATATTTTAGGCTTGAACTTTAAGAACCATTAATAGTTTAACCAGTTTTTTTAAACGTTAAAGGGCAAACAAATTAACACAACATGTTCACTTCGTGACAAAATAATGTTTGTGCAATTGTATAAACATCAATTTCCAAATGTGTCAAATACAACGGACGAATGATAACTGCGGACGTCATGACTAAATTGTTAGAAAGTATTGTTCAAGATATATTAAGAAGTTAAAACAATAATATAGACTCGAATGAAAATTTATAACGTTGTATCGGGTGCAAAATCGCGAGTGTTGATGATTACGAAGACTGCCGCCTACAAGGTTATATACGGTTATTGATAAATTCAAGTTCTAAAACACACGTTGCTTGTATGGCACATATAGTCAACGTATAATGTCAATATGGCTATAAGGGCAACATACAACTTTGAAGCACTTTGGTCAAGACCCGAAACATATCAGATGCATCAAAGATATCAAATAGGTCTGGTGGCGAATAAATCGGAAAGCTTTTCTAGAATGATCTCACACGCCTGATTGCTGAACAAGGGCGAGGCCCCATGAGATACCATGTACCCCCATCCACCGCCTGGCGGCAACTATACCATTCCTCAACATCGCCGTGGGACATCGTCCCCCACGATGACAGCTCCATCTTCCACCAATTCAAGCTGCTCAAAGGTATCCGGCAGAAATGCATATAATTATTACGAGTGAATCGTTTTCCCCAAAAACACCGGTCTCGGATGAAAGGGTTTTGCTTACATCATGTCGTAAAAAGTTAATTTCTGTTCACGGGCAAAATGAATAGACATCGCGATGACTATCTGGAAATTTACCATATTAATATGCTAAAACGAATGATGCAGTGAATCTTTACAGCGTAATCGGGTCTTATTTATGGCCCGTGTGCGGAACAGATACATAATTTGGTTTCACCTGAGTCACTTCGCCTTTGAATTGATCTTTTATTACAAACCTGCACATCCTTTTGCAAAATGTAAATTCCTTTTTGGCGTCGTCTCAAACGCATTTTTATGAAAGGATAATCGTCAGTTTTATTTATATTTTATTTCGTAACGATGTATAATTTATTGTTCTAATTAAATGTGTTCGTCGCAATTCAATGCGCTAATCATTAGGCTAGTTGATATGGCGTGGGCAATTAGTCAGTCCTGCTATCGGGTAACAAAGTTGGTGATAAGGAATCCAAATGCTGCATATGGCGGTCAATTATATCTTCATTCGTGTAACGTATTCTGTTAAGATCTCAGCAATTAAATCAGTTTTGATTTAGATTAATTTGTGTTTCAAATAAACTTAGGCACTTCAGACTTTGGTCTTTAATAGATAAGAATTGTTACACAGACCAAAGGTCGGAGCTTAGTGATCATGTTGTAATTTATACGAATTGAAATATTCATCTCCTAATTAATCCAAAGTTTAGGAAGTCAATAACTGATTAAACGGTAGCTTTATCCACTTAATGAAATGGGAGACATGGTATGCAGTTAGCCATGCTACCGCTATATGCACCTTTTGGTATGTTCTACAATACTTGATACCGTTTTGGAATGTGAAATCAATACTTTTTGTAGAGTTTAGTACGCGAATCGGTTTTAAGCGCGTTTATTCTGCAAACAAACTTGTCGCGAATCGCTCACAGCAAAAAACGATACATATAATATATAGGCAGGTGTTGTGTGACATTTAATTGTGGTCAAACCTTTCTATATAGTCAAACACGACTGTTTTAAAACACTGCTAAGACTTTGTCAAACTCTGAAATCAGAACCAGTGTATTCAACAATGTTTATAACACTCACATTTCACAAAAAACGTCTTCTATGTGGAAGATACTTTCATTACTTTCTTTCGCGTCTTCGTATTTTGAACAGGATCATCGTCTGTCTATGTGCAGTTTGGCATAATAAAATCCAGTAACAAGAGCACGTATATATATCAAACAAGTCAATCTGACTGGATTAAACTGCAGGTGAAAGACTTGAGATTGATACAGGCTTGGGTGCAGGGTTTTGTGCTTACGCCGCAGTTTGCCCTATTTGTTACAGAGCGATGCACAAGAGAAGTCCATATTTCAAAGTCAGACGATGTTTATTAAATTTGGGAGACACATTTCAGCCTGTCTTCAGGACAAACACTCAAATTGAAGTGGCAATTGTCTGCAGAACGATTTATACATCGCTCGTGTTTGAAACGGCCACTTTGAAGTCTCAGATGAAACATATGATATATGTCAACAATTGACATAACAATATGTGCAACTTTATATAAATTCTTAAAATATCGGCCTTCAGGTGATAAATCTACGTTTAATAAAGACGTGCCATGTAAAAGTATTATATTTTATTTAGAGCTATAAATGAGGCCGATAATAAATCGCCGCATAATGGCGTTACTAGATCTCAGTTTGGAAACGAACCGTTCGTCTGATAGTGGTAGTTTCAACACTAATTTGGAGGAAAAGTACCGATCAAGATACAACTAACAATCGTGTTATTTGAAGGCATTACAAAAAATGCATAATTACTTCGTGCATGCAATGGTTTTCCCACAGGGTGTTATCTCGTTACAGACAAAAATTGTCGAGATGACAAAGATAAATGGGCAATAAAAACATTGAACAGAAGGAATCAAGAGGGATCTTCATATTTCTTTATTTTCAAAGTCCCATAAGTGACTGTATATAATTATTTCCAATTAGTTGTCTTCCTGAAGAGCTATCGTTCTAGTGCCTAGTTTGCCTGATAATATGATACTATCCATGTTTGGAGTTCGCGTCCTATTAGCGGCTTACTGGTTGACACACACTGTTTACTCAGAGCCACGGCTCTCAACAATCTGGCTAGCTCTTTGTGCTGTATGTTCTTTTGAGTTTAACCCTTTGCATGCTGGGAAATTTGTCGTCTGCAAAAATGTCGTCTGCTGAATTTCTAAAATAAGCAATTTCTTTGATTTTTTTCAAAGAATACTATAAGAATAGCAAACAGTTTGGATCCTAATAAGACGCCACGTTCTGTGGCGTCTCATATGGATCCAAACTGTTTGCAAAGGCCTTCAAAATTCGGTTCCAGCACTGGAAGAGTTAACAGAAGTCATGTTCCTCTCCTCAATGGGCAACTCAGTTGCTGATTGGATCGACGCAAGATGTTCTTGGTCTAGCTCGCAGTCGCATACAAGTAGCTTTAAATTTGAAGTGTGTTTGTCATGTTGATATCGGTTGGGGTAATATGGATAATTTTGTTAACCATTTTGATTATTTGTTTTTAAACTTTTTTGCTACATATGCTTTGTATAGCTTTTCAAATAGTTTCTGTGTAATGGCATATTCCCTTATATGCGGACCAACGTTCATTTTGTGTTGTTTCATATATTTGAAACAGTATGTCAGTGCACTCAAACATGTTTAAATATAACAAAGAGAATATGTCACAATAAAGCAATTATAGTCGCGAAAGCGAATTTAGGCACATTTGATATGTGCAAGCGCACACATGTTGACAATTTTCTCTCACTAGATTTATAAGCACAATTACACGTTTCAAAATTAACAAACCGACAATTAACATTTTTGAGGAAATATTTGATTTATTTTAAACGCGAAGCGACTTTTTTTAGGAATGAATTACTTGTCATTTCACAGCTTTTAAGAAATCACAGATGCTGTATACACCATTCACAGCTTTATAAATGATTTAAACATGTACGAAGTTATATATCATGACGGTTATTCAGCGAGCAATGATATCTTGTATCTTGTACAAAAGCGCTACTGAAGCGAGCAGGGAATGGTTGAACATGTTTGCAAACGTTTAAATCCCTAAATCAATAGGTGGGTAAGGTGCCAGATCCGAAATCTACACCTGCTAAACATTTCAATTAAACCTACAACACGTTTAGTGTTTCAGTTGAAAAATAACCTACATTCATCAGCTTATAGAGAAAAACATAATGCTGATATAAATATGACATATTTTATATTGCGTATTTCTTTTATATTTACACAATGCACGTGTTCACATTTCAACATTTTAGAGAAGCCTGAAAATTGTTTTTGCAGATATCGTGTCATAAACAGTTGAACAAGGTACATATTTTAAAACCAGGCATGTCATTTTCATAATAATTGTCAAGATGACTTACTTAAAGTGTCAAACAATTCACTTAAGATAATTATAAATTCAAAATTTGACATTGTCGCAAAAAAAACTACAGCATAATTATTAAATTAATTTTGCATACCATTAAGATAAACGTAGTAAAAACGAAGACAGCATTGTACAAAGCGGAATGAGTAATAAAATCCATATAAATATTTTGCATATTATTATGACCAAGGGATTTCTCTTGAAGGAAAATCCTGCTTTTTAGTGCAAGCATGTTGCAATTTTCTTACCTTTGACTCCGGAAAATGGTATGCCTTGTATCATTTGATGCAAATGTTACCAAAAAGATGATAAATCCTTTACAATACAACTTGATTTATATTGCATGGTTTTTTAATAAAATGTATACTAGGAAACAAAAACAGATAATTTAACAAGTATGCAAACAAAATAACTCTGCTCTTAATTATTTTTACCCCTGAAAATTTAATCTGACCACTGACATTTTTAAGCATAGTGTCATTTGACTTCATGTTTTTTTAAAATCTATTCAAATCCATATGACTATTTTTGAAGACCTGAAAATCTTTCAAACCATGACGCCTTTGATTGGTTACTTCAGAAAAAGCCGTTTACAATTCACTGGTATCTTTGCTAGTATAAAATGAAGACACACTGAAAAGTAAGGTTCGACCGTTCACACAACGGGTCGTACTGTCCCTGCTTCTTATACTACAAACGGACAGCCACGCTTTCTCCACTCAAATTATCCTTCCATTCTCTCACATTCAATCTCTGGCATCACAAGAAAACCCTTGCAGATTTTGTTTAAGTATAACATTATGAAAAGTAGTACCATTTTCTTGAATATATTTAAATAATGTATAAGTTTAGGTTCATAATAGAAAAAAAACTAAATTGAAAAAAAGTAAAAATATGAACGGTTAAATTATTTCGTACCACGTTGCTAGGCTATCAGCATGTGGTTGGTTATAACGGCAGGAATTTAATCGAACTGCTCGGACGTTGCAATTTCCGCTACGGACCGTACATTTCCCTACAGCTAATGCTGACAGGACAGAGCTTCCACGCCACGTCCTACATCTATTTAGACATCAGATACTGACTGGACATCCGTTGCAATCTCTGCATCGCATCTTGTCCTACATCAGATGCTGACGAGACAGCAATTGCCCATTACGCCCTGTGTATATTCCTACAGTTAACTTTGCGGGCAGGCTTTCACACTGCGCCCTGCATATTTCTCCGGTCTAGATACTGACTGAACAGCCCTCTCACACTACGCCCTGTATCTTTTCCTATATCAAATACGAAACACTGCGCACGGACAGACCTCCCGCGAACATCCCGGCAGGATACGAGATCCACGCTGGGGTTCAATGTCAGGACAAAAACGGCGACTAGAGTATCAAGAAGGTCTTCCCTTATCAGAAAACACATAACGGGCTGTGTTGATTTATCTGGGAAGACAGTAAGAACCTTGTGCAGTTCCACCGTCGACACACACTTGTTCTAAGCCTTGATATTGAGCGTAATCGGCCGGCGATTAAGATGATCCAATTGGGTTAAAACAGAAGTCCCGGGTAAACACCAATTACATCAGCTGAAATTCATTTGAACATTGTGATTACGGCAAAAATGTCGAAATGAATGCCGTGAAAATCACATTACGTTTCTGATTGTGGGGAATGCAAAGCCTTCGCAAACATAAAGGTCAGATATGATATCGCCTTGCCCTAGAGACCACTTACGGACGGGGTAGGAAGTAGGCCCTTCAAAAAAGTCGTTCCAGTGATAGAGGAAAACACATTGGAGGACACACTTTGAAAAACAAAACAAATGTCGATAAGTGATAGATTTATACCAATTAAAACATTAAGGAAGCTTATTAGTACAACATAGATGTCAAAATCGAAGACATGCATAATATATGTTCTTAAATAGGTTAGTATTGTTCAAGCATTTCTGCATCTTAGCGCCTTGGGACCAAATGCAGTTTTCTGTATTACAAAACTCTTATTTTCAGTATAAATTGGGTGTTAAACTTACGGACAAGGACACCATCGTAAGACGCGAGTTCTTTATTAACCACGTTCGTGGGCGCTCAAGAAACAAATAATAATGACAGAAACGGAACACCTTATTGCTTATTGCCACAATGTTTAGTTAGTGTTACCATTCGCACCTCGTAAATTGATAGTGTGAAAACATCAATGAAGTTTAATGAACAAGCGCTCTTGACTGGTGACAATAACTCTAGTCGATTGCAAATTTATTGCTTTCAGCTGAACAGTTACTACCTGAAATTCTCATTTGTCTCGTCAACTTTGATATTTATGCATTTCGTGCCGTCACATGAATTTAAACATCTGCAGAATGAAGTTTCAGCAGTGTCGAAATGTGATATAAATTTTCAACAATGTCCTCCTTTCTCATGTCACATGATAATTGAATACATGTACGCTCATCACGAGTGTTTAGATGCAATAAGACCTTCAACAGTGAAGGATATACAAGTAAATGTACAAACTTCAATGAAGGCTGTTTAGTATTCTGTTTTCTGTTTAAAGAGCGGCATAAACGTTCCTAAGCTGTATTTCAAACTGAATCAACATAGATTAAGGTAATAAACCTGGGTATTGTTATTTTATTGGTGATTAAGTGCGGGCATGATGGCGGGATCTTTGTGCGCGCTCGCGAACCGTGTCCGCAGTCCCTTTCGTCGTGTTGGGTACGGTCATTACTGAAACACCTTTCCAAAGCGGCATGATAATGACCAGCATTACTGACACATTAAATATGGTATTTAGCAGATCCGTACCGTTCGATTAATCCCAGGTGTGGAGAAGGGCAATGTACACATTGGTGCGGACCATCGTGATGATTCAACCACACACTATACATTACTGTTTCATTGAAATCGACTGTGTCCCAGAACCCCAAGTAAACTGCTTTAAACTTTTGTAGGAAATCGATTACCTTGTTTTAATTTCAGTTTGAACAATCTAATTAAACAAGAGGACCGTGTGCCCTAATTCGCTCATATGAAACTAAAGGAACTAGACTATTATGAAAAAGTGCAAGCTGATTCATGAAGATTGGACCATAAAATGGACTTCTATAGTATTTACATGTTGTTGTTTTTTAATTTGACATTGTGACCTAGTTATTTAGCTCACAAGGCCCAGTTTCGATTTCAGCCGAGATTTTATTGGGACAAATGAAGATTGGCCAATAAATGTGGCTAATATAGGGTCAACAAGTTTCACTATAACCATATACGGAAAACTCTCCGCCTCCCCTGCCCCCGATTAGTCATTCGAAAAAAGTGTTCTGACTAAGTGTTATTTCCATTTCACTACAAATGTGACTTCTAGAATGTTAACAAGGTTTTACTATAGACATATGAGGAAAAAAGTCCGGCCCCTTGGAGGCCATGTTTTTCGACAAACCATAACCATTTAAAAACTCAGCCGAGCTATCATAAGATGTCATGACCGACCAAGTTTCGTTAAGACTGAACTATAAATATGAAATTTAGAGTGTAAAAAAGGTTTTACTTTAGCCATATGAGGAAAATGCCCCTTTACCAGCGGTCATGTTTTTCGACAGACCGGAATTTTGGAAAAGCACACGTAATACGTTTTTTAACAGCTTGCACCAGAACTAAAAGATAACTTAAATGTAACAGAACTCTGATAAGACGCCTTCCAATTAAATAACTTCTTCTAATGCCGTGACAACCGCGCAATAAATGCCGAAAATTAAAAGCAAGATTACCTTGTGGTGTTCGAGGACCTCGAGTGCGCGCGCATATCCGTCCTTTGAATAGACGCAGAGCGCGGAGAGAAGCTTCAGAACTTCCTGCTTCACCGCCACATTGTCACTGTCCAGCACTGAAATGACAATAAGCAAGTCAATACTCATGCAATCGGTGTCTACACACGAATGAAAAATAATGTCTATACGGCATAAAAGTAATGTATTTCACGTGGTACAAAACTCATTTGATATGTGCGTTATATATATATATATATATAGTATGTTGAGTATTTATTTATAATCTGGTGAGTATCTTAAGAATGTTTGCAAGTTCTCGCTTACTGCAGTCGAACGGTTAGGTGTATTTTCATATAAATGAAATCGCAAATCGCACGATCTCGTTTTCTGCGGTTGACTTATTATTGGCGTCTCAAAGAAAACACACACATACACATCTAAAAAACTTCTATGTTTGATATTATAACTGTAGATAACTTCTATGTTTGATATTATAACTGTAGATAACTTCTTTGTTTGATATTATAACTGTAGATAGCTTCTATGTTTGATATTATAACTGTAGATAACTTCTATGTTTTATATTATAACTGTAGATAACTTCTATGTTTGATATTATAACTGTAGATAACTTCTATGTTTGATATTATAACTGTAGATAACTTCTATGTTTGATATTATAACTGTAGATAACTTTATTAAATCTAAGAAGCCGTTTCATAGGTATCAAATACCGAATCGCATTCTTATGTAATTAGGTGTACAAAAATATTGTGTTTGCAATGGATGTCGATGTCGACATTTGTCAAGAAGTCTGTCAAGTTTTCCTGTTTATGTCTGGGCGTTAGTACTCCCTATTTGCTTGATTGACATCACCTTGCCCTGTTCCTTTTTGAAGTCTTTATCTCGCCCTGACTAGGTATAGAGAGAAAATCATTAGCTTACACTTTCTAATAATATGCCAATCATCTGACAACCGTAAGCCTAAATAATCTCGTCTTATCCGCTATTGGAAGATTGTATAATTGCTACACATTATCAAATCCGGTGTTTATACTATTCAAAAATTCGTTCGATTTCATCGATATATTTCAACTTCAAACCTTATCTTGAAATTTCTGTTTGGGTCGTATCAGAATACCGGGTAATTTCTGTACACTTTATCTGAAAGAAAGGTCCAAAACTACGACTTTCAAACTAACCCGTCATAGACGACCTACGTGTTGCAAGATATGTTTACGACCAGAAGGCTAAAATACCACATCTTATATAAAGTCACTTCATCCTGAAAATATTAACTTACACAAACGGAAAAATCAAAGAAACTAACACGGCAAGTTAAAACGTTTCCGATTTCAGTATAATCATTCAGTTATGGGACACAATTATAACTTTAATGGAATAAAGAATATAATTTTGTCTTAAATACACGAATCAATTCCACTTATTATATGTGGACGCAAGGAATTATAATTATTATGTTCGATTTGCGATTGAGTCACATCGATCTTTAAGAGTATGGTACTTAATTAATAATAGCTTTCATGATAGTTTTAGTTAATTTAATGGCCTGCATCAATCGCAATATATCTATGTGGTCGAACGTCCTTTTTTACACAATGTACGATACGTCAAAAAAACGAAATAAACCGGACGGGATATTTTTGTATGTCTATTGACTGTATAAGAACATTTGACAAATGGCAAAGAAGAAATTTGAAATTTGTCATTGCCGTGAATGTGGGCTAAAAGTAAGGGCGTGTGAAAGGATTTATCTCTTTCTTGAAACCACGTACCTCATCCATAGTTCGTGTTGTTGTTCTAATTCTTAAAAGACAATTCAAGAGCAGTTAAACCACTGCATTCAGTTTGTGACATCAATCAACAATTTATTTTAAGTGCTTTAATCAGAGCAGGGCATTGCGGACGTCGACGCCCATTGTTCGCCTTGCAGGTAGTATCTGTTGAGAGCTCTGGTCCAATTATTCGGGAACCAGTTCAAATATTTTTTTAATACCGGCATTTATTTCGCGACAGCAAAAACACACGAATAAATAAATAAGCTACATCAAATCGATGAGACAAATAGAAAAGACCGACATGTTCTATAAGACATATTATGCTATCGCGGTACTATCATATTACTATGAAAAGATGTTATATGTATAGCCTATATATCTGATTTCATGATGACACAATATTTCCAGACATACGAATTTTTTGTTGTACAATGTACCGGTATATGTGATTTACGTTTCAGAAACCTAAAGTTGTGCAAGTATACGTGCGCCATGCATGCGGCAGTCAACGCATCAACCACGTTACCTGACATGTCGCCAATCAGAAACCCGAAAGCCTTATGTGTTGTTATTGACAATGTTGTTGACATTTTTTGTAGGGAAAAAACCGAAATAAATTACTTACAAAAGTTATTCAGATGAACTGAAGCGTTCAAATAGACATTTTAAAAGATTGATGTGAAAAATGCATGGGCGTTATGAAGTTTTAAAGCATAAATAATGGTCTAGTAATACATATCATATTTACCGCATTACATAATACACAGAGCGTGTCCTATAGGGAAACAATAGTATTTAACCGTCATGTGCACCTTGCATTTTTTACCTGTCAAAAACGTTTTGTCGTTGTGTCGGCTGAGGAATTGGTAATGTTTAGAAGCGCCAACTCAAAAACACACTCGTATACTGACCCACATAACTGAAAGAGTACTAATTTGACCATGCATTCGTGAGGAATCCCTGTGACAGCTCATTTTTCACCATGTTCGATATTCGACATGTTGAAAAATGAGCTATTACGGTTCATTCACATGCACTGTTATCAGCTGTGCATACGAAGTATGAACTTATCAAAAAGGCATACCGTTATTGTCGTGTGAAAGATGAAGATGAAGAGAAAACAGTTGATAATTGAGAGACTATTTAATGACTCATTGACGCACACCTGTTGGTATAACATTTCCGCTGTATCACGGCCCATTATGCGAAGCTATTGTAGCATTTTTGGTATGTCTGAACACCACCCATCGAATAGGGATACGGGGGAATGCGTATCTACATACAAATCGAAAGTTAAGGGCGAAACTAAAGTACATGCTCAACATTTTTAATGAGGTACAATAGTTACTAGAAAAATGATATTACCCTCTACGTGTATTGTTAGTGGCGAAGTGACCGCGGTTTCTACACCGTATCTTTAGCACTGCAGGTAGCTCTGAGATCCTAAGGCGCGTGACTGATATGTCACATAGAGATTTCTCTGCACTTCCGTCATTATAAACACGTCATAGACCAACTAATCACGGAACAACCGCCGATGGGTGTAAGGGTTATACGCAGCCCGGTTACCAAGAGGCAGCAGCGGCATGTAGGCATCTCTAAACCTCTAGAGATGGACCATTCAAAATGCTATTTCATTCACGAATATTGGTTTGTATTTGATCGTTTATCAGTGCCTCACTAACGCGTACATGTGGAAATTGGAGTTCTGCGTGGGCTTCGAAAAAAAATCACATCAGTGTCTGATACTAAGTCGCGTATTGAGAATATTGGTCGTTTTTTTTTGCTATTCGCATGGTGATCAATAGCAAGTTAAGTATTTTAAGACGAAACACTTGTTAAATATGTTTACATTGACACCACAGGGGTGGAATATCTTATCTCGACGTGTCTGTTTGTTTGCACAGCGCGACTCTTGGTCCTGCAAGGCTCACTGCACTAGCTCATGCACAGGTATATTACAAATTGTGTCGAGTGCAAAGCCAATGAAAGGCTATATTCATCAAGGTTTAATATGGATTTGAGTAGACATTTAGATATATTTATCATATTATGTCTACCAGCAATGTCGTTTATTATGCTGATATATGAACCATGCAAAACTAGCAGGCCAATCCCTCATGAACATACGATATAACATACTATTCTATATGAACACACACAGACACACGCATCCTTGGCTAGATGAAACAGAAGAATTCAGTAATATATTGCTAGAGAACATAAAGATATGTTCAAAATATTTTAACATTTATTCACATTTATTCACAATTAGGTATAACGGCGAAGTAACCACCAACAACAAACGCATGATTTCGCAAGAAAACACAGCTTTTACAATTTCACTCGTGAACGTTCGTAGTTTAGACTACATTAACTTAGGACGATAAATAATGCATGATCTATCATCACAGTTATCGATAGCGCTGAACGGTCGATGTGTTATGGTGTTGCGTTAAATAACAACGTAAATGGTTTCGATTGTTCTAGCCTTACTTCGTTTAATTTCGTAATACGCAAACGTAACAAGTCAAGCAAAATCAAGTCACAGAAGTCGAATTACAGACATAGGGCCCGATCAAATCGGTGATCTTTTGGGTCTAATCAGCAAGCAACATGAACATCGTAGTCAATGTGAAAGACAAGCATTAACGTTTCGTCTCATCAGGATCCAAACTGTTTGCTATTCTTATAGTATTCTTTGACAAAAATCGAATAAAATGCTAATTTTAGAAATTAAGCAGACGACATTTTTGCGAACGACAAATTCCCAGCATGCAAAGGGTTAATTGATTGTTCAACAAGTCCACATTATGAAAATTGCACATTATTATTATGACCTTCATGATCTTCAAGAGATCTAACAGCTCAACGAGTTTTCACCTCCAACTATTTGCACGAACAAGTAAACCACATTTTATTTAAAACATATTTTAGGGCAATCAATTCAATTCAATCTGTATTTTCGTACACGTGGTTTTACTTTCGCATTTTTTATTCAGGTAACGTGTTCAAAAAGCTTTAACCCATTTATGCCTAGCGTCTAAAAAAAGGCCTTGGCAAACAGCGTAGACCCAGATGAGACGATGAGACGCCGCATCATGCGACGTCTCATCAGGGTCTACGCTGTTTGCTTAAAGTGAATTTCTGTAAGAAATATTCTAAATATAGAAAAACATATACAAGACATCCCTAATTTTGGAAATGAATTGATCCAATTTAGAAGGATGGGAGAGTCCACTAGGCATAAATGGGTAAAAAACAAGACTCATCGCCTCTGAAAGCTTATAACTTGTGTCATCCTAACTACTCAGTACACGTGTTCTGTGAAAGGTCGCCGAGATATAGGGCATATAACGACTGTCAGATTTGTTCCGGTGTTGTATCGCACAAGTTAATTAAATGATGCTTTATTTTTCGAATTCAGCCGTTGAATACGGAAACCAAATATGTGAAGGTATGTTTTAAATTGATATATCGTATGCAAGTAAGATACGTATGATTAATATTTGGAACAAGAAACCGAGACTGTGTCAATACTGGATTGATCAATAAAATAAAGAAAAACAACAACACACATTTCAAACATTATAGAACATATACACATAAAATCCATCAAAGTTTCAACGATTGTAATAAGTTTTATTATCATAATGAATTACTCTGCAAGAATCCGTGTTCGGGTTGTAACCTTCAATCTCACATTGTATAACATATAACACGAGTTTTTTTTTGTAATATACGAGTTCATTATTGCATGTGATTTTAAATCATAATTCGCTCCCCCCCCCTTGGTGCAAAAAGGTGCCATGTGATATTTAAATTAGAATGCACATGGTACCTTTTTGCACCAATGGGGCGATTAAATATTTTTTATTTACATCATTTTGGAACTATTAGTCTTTGCTTCGAGATACTCATACATTAACCCTTACATGCTCAACGACTATTATATGTAATTCAGCGTTACGGAATGTCAAGATAAGTAGTTAATTGTACATACATGAGAAACAGTGTATTTGTTAACAGTTAGAATTTTCGCCATTGCCATTTACAACAAAACATTTGAATATAAATGATTGTGTAAATACAGACCACATGTGGCAGCTCGGCATGGTCGCGCATACATGAATATGGACTTCATCAACTAGTAGAGTAAAATAAGTGAAATACGTTGAAACATTTATGAAGCGAGTGGGAGAGCCCGGATGAAAGCGGGAATGATCGAGTACGGCTTGAATTAAGGCGTGTCCTTAATTAAATGTCGAAAAACTAAGAGCGATTAGCATATAGAACGTTCAGTTTTTACTAAGTTTGCGTATGGTATTTTACGAATGTTGCAATGCTTATTATTACGTTTGGCACAATCTGTTAAGAGGGCAGTCCTAAAGTTTTTTAAACAAATAAAACACGGAAATATATTACTGCTTTTAATGAAAAAAAAGACTCAACAAAATGAATACTAAGTATTTGAGAATTTGATTACACTGTTGCCATGTAATTGCACATCGCTGTCCTGGAAGAAATTCAAACTTTGGCGAACGAAAGTCTGTTTTGGCGTACGAAGTATGAGAGATACATCCGTGGGATACAAAATTAACCACTGAAAACTCTAAAAAAGTCACACCCATACGTATGTGCAAGGTTAGCAGGTAGGCCAATCTGGCTTTTCAAGGACGATTCGTGTTAATGATCTTTCATGACTACAAATCAGTTGACGACACTACGAAAGTGCGATATATAACCCAGTGTATACGTCCAACAATAGCAAGAGAGATGTACCAGGTCGGCAAATTATATAGAACCAAAAGAAGGGCTATTTCATTACATTGTATTTTATTGAATAGATAACTACGCAGGAAGCCGTATCTTTGTAAATGATAGCAGGGCTTTATTCGCAACCGCTTCTTGTTTGTACAGAGTATTCAACATGCCGGAGTCTATTGTACACTCTTGATAAATCGGTGAATAAGGAAATCTTGATTTTCAATTAGTTAGATATGTTGAAGGAAAATGAGAGCAATACAGTATGGAATAATTGAAAATGTGTTGCTAACTACTGATCTTAATCGTTATTAAAAAGATAGCCTGTACCCTGATATTACGTTTAATGGAGAAGAGTACAAAAGCTTAGCTCCATTAGTGAAAACGGATGGGTATGACATCGGCGATGGTTCAAGCGAAGGTCTTAATAACAAACATTGTGAGAGAGCATATTTGGAGAGGAGGAGATATGATTAGGATAATCTCTCTCTCCAAAGTAGTTGAAGCCAAATACTTTCAACGAATATCCGTATACAAAGCTGTTGCTTTGTGTGTGTGTGTGAAATAGATGAAAAAGGAAAAGTTGAGATATGTTTTGTACAATCCTGTTAATAATGCATTTTTATTTCAATTACATTATAACATCTAGATTGACACGCACCCCCCCCCCCCCCCTCTTAAAAAAAAAACAACAACAACATTAAAATAACATAATGAGGACAGTTACAGCATTTTTTTTATGGTTTTGTCAAAAATGACAGGATAAATTATTTAAAAAAGACACAATTCTAAGTAAATCGCCAACGTTTCGAAGTAAATCTCCTATTTCTGCCTGTTTACAGGCAGGTGAAACGTGAGAATATTGCAAATACTCTACTTGTATACACATATTTAACAGAAGTGTCACGTGCGGTGAATGGTTTGCGTACATCAACTCATTTGCACACCAAATGGTTTACAACAATACATTAGTCCCGGACAGGTTGATGAATAACGAGGCATTGTCGCGAAGCTACTAGCGCGAAAACCGCGTTTTTTGCTTTTTTTAACGTGAAAAGCAGCGATCAAATGCGCGGCCACATATTTAACCAGTATTGTCTGATATTGTCAAGCATTAAGCCGCATTTCCTTTCGGATCATTGTCACAGAGCGGGTCCGTATTTGCATAACTTGATTTGTTTATCGGCGTACCGTGTAAATACTTCGTTCCGGTTGAAATCATACATTTAGGATAGTTTAGGTATACATTTAAATTTGTTCGTACATCATTTGGAAGGTGAAGGTGGTCAGACTGGTATACATTCCAGAGAGAATGTGGGAATTTCAATTGGGATGGTCCAACAGTTGCGGTTAACTTGCATTCCCATTTACATAAACGGCGCTTTGAGGTTGTCTGTTGTTAAACGTCGTTAAATGTGAATTCATCAATTTGCATGTAATACTTTGATCTAAAAGGTTTCTAAGTAGTTGTATTGTAATTCGATTTGATCAAATCACTGTTTGGCATGACCCAGGAGAAAAATGTCAGTACAAATAAACAAAACAATTAAAGTATGCAAATGCTGTAAGCGAAAGTGATGAATCAAGTCCTTTCTAACCGCATATCTTTATTTTTATTCATAAGCAAACTTTTATAACAGGTGCAGCGAAATAAGTTTCTCAAGACTTGACCAGTTTATAAATGAATTTATGTTAAATGAGCAATTTGCTTCACTGATTAACTGGTCACTGCATGCCCACTGCTAAGTTTGACCACTGTCCCCAGGTAACGTGAGCCGTCAAGACAGGCGGCGAGGTGTTAATATTACGTATTCCAATTAACCTTCAGCGTCTGATTCAGCACGATCTTATTTAACAAGTGTCATCCGTATTGTTAACACAATTTACAACATTTAAGATTGTACACGATAACGCGAAACCCTTGTTCGGCAAGGAGCAGTAATGAACATCTGCAAAACGGTCATTAGTGGATGACCTGCCGGGAGGTATTTGTAAAACGGAGCATATACATAACAATTACGCAACCGCTGGACCCATCCTAGGCCCCCGTATTCCGATCTACGTCATTCGGTCTGAGTAGATTACGGATAAACGACGGCGTTTGATGTTCCCCGGCAGCAGTGGCATCCTCTCAGCCTCACTGGGGCAGCCCCCGCCCTTCACTCGCTGCCCACCAAGTGCCGCGCTCGACAAGTACTACCTTGATAAAATTATGAATCATCTGGGCCACACACTGAAAACTGCAGCTATTAAGTATACGCATGCCCCATTTACTCAAATGGAAGTAATATGCCGCTAGTTTTTTGCAAGCAATTTGAAACATGAACGCGTTGGTTTTGGGGCACGTATCATCAGTCTAGTCCGATAAGACATGTGCGTTACAAAACTGCCATTGTTGTGCTCAATGTTAGCTCATTCATACGCGCGCATATGCGAACTCAGCAAAACAATGAATGCTTTTATAATGACAAGATAGTAATGAGCAGTGTTTACACGTTAATTACACGGCCCCTTTGTGGGCTCGGGTAGAAAACAAAAAACCCGATTTATAGCACAAGATCAACCGGAGATTAGTGGCCGTAAGACACAATGGACCTTGTCTGAGACGATCAGCGGGTTTTCATCGTTGCAAGAGATATTCTTATCAATACTTTTAACCAATGTTCCTTAAAAAAAACCAGAAAGGAATATGCCGTCCAGTTTTATTATTTGAGTGCCATTAGGTCAAGGATTGACCTATATTACATTTATTTCAGGGCTAAACAGAAGTAAAGTGAAAAGTATATGTCAGCCTGTGACTTGTTTACAGTTGATAATATATGTCGACATCGGGCGACCCGCATTTTTGCTTGATCACGATGACCGCTCTCGGCAACGACTTTTGTCTTTAATCATTCACAATCGATCTTTGACTTAGCGAGTTTACTATGCAAATATTCAACATATTTTAAGCATCAGATCACTATCCGGTGAGGATTTCGATTGGTCAAAAGTGTTTGACGTAATAATGAGTTTTCTTTCAGTTTTCAGCACAATGCCTCATTTGTAAAAAGCCATTTACATAATCATTACGAATTTGCGGGTATGGTAGCAACGGCGCAGTGAACCCGAATAGTAATTGAAATTTAATTAGGTACTTTTCTATTTTGAGATGGAGAACAGAGAACCTAATGTGTTCGTTTTATTACCACATTTTCATTATCAATGAATGACATGTTGTTGTTTATAGCGTCATAGAAACAAAATGACATTCGATAAATCTCGTCTGCAATCGATACCGCATTCCTTTTGCTTGTTTGCGTGATTACAACCCATGTCCACGTTATAACGATAGGCTGTGATGCTATTTTACACAGTCCATTGATGATTTTATTTAATTTCTCATTCAACTTCACGCAATCTATGCGTTATGAAAACAACTACGATTGGGTCATATCGAACAGTATTTGTAAATAATGGGTTCCTGAATTGAGTAGAAATCAAAGAAGTAACGCGTCATATAATTCGCAAGTTGCCAAAAAATGAGAATGATTATAGTTCGAATCTACGTGTATAAATCATGATTGCTACGAAGCTTACTACTGAGCATTGTCATACATCAGTGTGTGACCTATTAAGATATATTTGAGCCTCGCTCTGGGAAAACGGGGATTTAAGTACGTGCGTATAATGTCGACCCAGATTAGTCTGTGCAGTCCGCGCAGGCTAAGCAGTGACGACACTTTGCGTTTATTCTTGTTTCGTTTAAGGTAAGTCTCTTCTTAGCGAAAGTTCTGTTTAGACAGAAAGTGTCGATTTTGCACATGCATTAAACCCCGTTTTCACAATGTGAGGATGATTGGGTAACTCATTTGGTCCAGTGGTCATGGTATTGGACCCATTCATGATCGATCTATCCGTTATGGAGCAACGGTCAGTGGGCGGATTTCCAAACATCTTGTGGGGCGTGAAAAGGGGTTCACAATCTTCATTAACCACTTATGTTGATTTAAGATCACATTCAGAGGCGATGTTATCTCGGTGGTCACGCGTCATGGTTCATGGCAGTATCACTGACCATCAGGCTATCTGTAATGGGCGGACTGTCAAACAATTGAAATCAATCAGGCGTGGCTATTGGCCGACCCGTTGGCTTCGATCCACCGCTCTGATAAGAGGCCTACGGTAGTCATCATCAACATATCATAGCCGTTAACGAATGATAATTGCAGATATGCAGGTATTAATTTCATTAATGATAAAAAATAACGTTATTGAAATCGCGACAAATTGTTTACCATTTCTATTTCTGATTTTTAGACGCAATCTTATATATACATATCAAAATACTATGGCGCCGCTAAGTACCGCTAATTTCCACTCTATTTCAATCGGAAATTGTTCTTAAATGTTTCTTGAACAAAGAAAAGAAATGTGATAGTCTTAAGTTTCAATCAATTGCTACAAGCGTATTATCTATCTTAGGGCGTGTTAGTCTGACTTAGCTAAAATGACATTGTGTGCTAATATCCCAGCGATCACTTAAGCCAGCATTAAATATTCAAGACTCCGCTATTGAAACGGTTCCTCCCATGCGACTGTTGCTGTCGCAGTTTTGGGGACAGTCGCTCAGTTTCAGCTGTCAGTAAATACACGCGGTTGCGCAACATGGTCATGAGACAACAAAGTTATGCATCATCTTGTCACATAGTCTGTGTCCGGCGACCTTTCACCTGAATACATGAGTGTCAATTAGGGGCACTCTTTCAGATATGGGAAATTATAGTAAGTACGTGCTTGTTTTAATTTTTATGACCTGGGAGGGGTTTCCGAAACACCCCCAAGAAGAAAGTACCCATACCTCCTTAACGGGATAACATACATTAGTATTTCAATGTTGTCATGGTATCAATGAGAAAACCACCAAATGCAAATATTCATATCAAAAGCATAACGTATCCGAAGTTAACACAATGAAATTAACTACTCGCACGTGTGTCTCAAGCATCTGAGGTAAAACAACGAAAACTGGCACGACTATTGCAATCAGCTGCATAAAAAATTAGAGCTCATTGACTTGCGAATGTGTGTATTTTTGTTGTATATGTGCACATTATGTGCATCAAGCATAAAGTCCCCCGTCCATCGGCTTTACCACCAGCTATCATATGACGCTTATTTGCATAACTACGAAGTACGAACCTAGTGTTCAATCAAAAACTTTACATGGGCTAAAGTACACACTGTTATGTTTGCATGTCAATCTAAGTTCTCGATGGTAAACATTTGGAATACGTTAGTAACCTCATTTTCAGTCCACAGTTAGATTCTCACACCATGGGACGTCGGTTAAGCCATGCGTACTTCGCGTTTTAACGCTTTCTGTAGTGGCCGCTTTGCGGTGTTCACACATTGTATTCATCAAACTGAGACGGTTCTTGAGTTTAATGAAACTAACCTTTGAATAGATACAGCTCTTGTAGGACGGTAAACATGCGTGACATTGTAATGCTCCAATTCTATCATGTCATTGTTTGTTCAATCATTTCACTTGTGTATCATATTTTTATAATTGTATCCGAGGTTTGTAGATCCACTACTGCTGTTCATTGAAATTCAAGTTGGTGGGCCAATCGATCACAACCTAAGACCATATTTGCATTTTCTGTTTCGCAGTATTTGAGCAAATTAATACATGTTAAGTTTACTAACATCGATTAACACTTAGTATTCGTATAAAGAACCATTTTGGCAAGTTTTTTATTTTACACGAACGTAGGCATTGAGGTCATACAGTTCATATATACTCTGAGAGCGTGTGTTTGACTTTTCCGTGTAGAACCGCGATGGGATCATATAATGTCGTTATAAAACATGCTAGGGCAAGATTTCACCCTGAATAAAACTTTCCTCAATTTTTGGAGCCTGCATGAAGCAGGACAGATCAGTAAAACCCCGGTTCTAATATCAGATGGCCCTTTTGAATGAGCGACATTGTCAAAACTGACGCGCTGTATATAGGATAGGTATACATTCAGATTTCAAATCCAATCCTTTTCAAATCACGTACGCTTCGCTGATCTTGTCATATGGTTTTATGATTTTGACTACTTTGTATAACAATGCATTTATGTACTACGATCAAATTAATGATTATATTAAGATATACACCCTAAACGTATTTCGATACCCACTTTGTTATATAGTTTGTTTCGGGTGACTTTATAGAGGCTTTACTTGTGCAAGTTTAAATATGAAATTTAAATGATCAAATGTAAATTCTTGTAGGCGTTGAAATCTTCTAAAATATTAAACTAATATGTTATCTTAAGGCAAGCATGTTTATTAAACAGGGACCTTTTTTTTAAACCTCATTAAGTCTATACTAACGGTCTATGACCGATGTGTGGTTTCACGACACCTTTGAGCTGCCATGTCTGTATTTCGATTAACATTCACATATAAAACCTTAATCAAATCATTCACTCGACTAATTACATTTGCAATTGCGTTTTTTAATGTTAGATTAACGCAACTTTGCTATAAGATTTAGTCCAGTAATGTGATTTTGTTAATTGATGATGCCGTAACGTTTACACTGACTCGGAGCCACATTGTCTTCTGACCGATTATATGAAGAAAGAGGTCTGAACTACTTATATGGTCGTTAATCCTTTCAGTGCTGGAACCGAATTTTGAAGGCCTTTGCAAACAGTTTGGATCCAGATGAGACGCCACAAAACGTGGCGTCTCATCTGGATCCAAACTGTTTGCTATTCTGATAGTATTCTTTGAAAAAAATCGAAGAAAATGCTAATCTTAGAAATCTAGCAGACAACATTTTAGCAGACGACAAATTTCCCAGCATGCAAAGGGTTAATCGTTAATCTCATTTAAGTTTAGATCATAACAATCCCTTTAGTAAATTACGCGTGAAATACTTCTATTAGTTATCTAATACATTTATAACAACGTCGTGTGTTGGGGTTTGACATTTTCACATCAAATAAGCACATGTACTTAATAAATATTCATACGAAACATGTATATACATGTAAATGCATAACATTATATCTTAGACGAGTATCATATAGCAGGAGATTCGGATGAGGCAATGTTAATGGGCGTCGCTATTTATTTAAACAAGTCATAGTTGCAGTTTCAACTTATCTCGTATCCAAAATGCAAATATAAAACGCTTTGGTATTGAAATACTAGTACACATGATACACGTCTATTTCCGTCCAGACGCCTCATCATATAGTGCAATAAAGTCCTGTCTTGGTGAATGGCATATGACATATAGTCGTATTTGCGTCGAACTCGATTGTCAGAATCTGGACCACCAGTCAAGGAAACAATTAGTTAAGTGTAGCCTGTCACCCGTCCGTCATGTGGATGTAATAATGTAGTTAAACAGCACTAACCCAGTATGAAAATAACGCCGTTAGAAAGTCTGATCAATCGCAATGAATTTATTAGATATAATAATTCAGTTCATGTATTCTTTTAAAAAAGCAAGGAGGCGTTAGTTTGGTTTGGTATCGGACACTGATATATGATTTTGCTCAGAAAAGATTAACCAAGCGATGTGCACAATGCCGTCTGGAAAATATATTTATAGTCCCTACAGTAATCAATAACGACGTGATTTTCTGTTTCTATGGATACATGCACTCTGACAATAATACATGCTTAGTAAATTTCCAGTTCTACTGCACATAACATGGCATGGCATCATTTGGTGTTGCTTAATGCCAGAACATATGATAATACATGTAAGGAAAAATTTCAATTGTAGTACAACATGAATGTCAGAAAAATAATGACACCCATAATTGTAGAAGTCCAATTTTAGTCATGTTTATTGTAAGTTCAAAAGAACTGTAAAATATATCAGAAAATAAAATAAACAACTTACCAGACGAGATCTTTTTAATTAAATCCTTATTTTCTATAATATAATCCAAACTTAACGTCGAATCCATAATTGTAAGCACGCACTTGGCACAGGATGCTTGTAGAATTACATTCACGAAATTTGCATGGCCAGAGTTACATAATTGCTCCAAACTTTCGAATAGTAAATCCAAACCATCTTTATTTAAAAACTCTAAAATCCAACCCGGTTCATTTTTGGTCTTGTCGATCTTTTTCTTAATCGCTGTATACGTTTGTACTGAAGGCGCTTTGATCAAGTCAATGATAGTTTGCGCTGGTATGTAACGCGATCTATGATTGGTCGATGCACTGGAGCTTAAACAGCCAACCGACGAGCGTCTTGCTTTTGCAGTACGGCGGGCAATATGAATTACTCGTTCGACAAAAACATCGCGATTGAAATCTAACTCACTGTCCGATACACTTTCTGAATGTTCCATGGCTGGTGTGTTGTTGACGAAGCACACTTCACTGAATGATGATCTGTAAAAGGAAAATAAATAACTTGATAAACATCGTTTTAAATTTGACTATATCGGATTACTTTATGCAAATTCCAGACAAAACCCAATCACCAGTCACTTATCAAGTTACACAAATGTAATTTTAAAGCAGTATGTAAACAACTATCAATTAATGGTATAAATTTCATATTATTTAATGTTTTGAAGGAGCTAAAACTACTGACGATGCCTTAAGCGAGGAATTTCGCACTAAACTTTCCATCGCATACGATACTTAAATTAACAAATGCCAAAGGCTAAAGAAGATACAGTAGGCATAAAAATCAGAGGGATAGTTGTTTTCGATTTTGTGCAAATGTTCACAATATTACCACCGACAAGACATCAATATTCAAGCACTACTTTTTCTTTGTATAAAACTTCATGAATTGGAATATGGTCTTAATTTTCCTAATGAGTGGACGTTGGTTTAATGGGCTAAAATCATTTATATCGTTAAAGTTGTACAATTTTGCATATGTGTCAAATCATGAAAAAAAGTTCGTATCCCAGACCAGCCTGTGCAGTTTATTTTCCACTTTAAAGTCACACAAAGTTACATGGCCTCATCAGAAATTTAAGCTCCTGACCAGACTGTTCGGATCCGCAGGCTTGTCTGAAGCTAAGCTGGTCACTTATGGCATTAAGACCCATTTGCGGATGACATGGATCATATGCTTACAAATGCATCTTAAGAGTTGATTTTACGAGAAGATCGTCATAATAACACAGATGAGCTTCAATCACTTTTGTAAATTTAACATTTAATCTTGTAAACTTGCTTTTAGCGAGAACCCCCGTTTTAATAAAGTTGATTAGCTTCCAGTAATAATATCTCAATCGTCGCACAAAGGTTAATAGGGAGCGAGTTCTTCTATATATGACCAGGCCTTATCAGGTCGTATTTTCATATTAAACTCATTTCAACAGCGTAGAACGACAATTTTTAATCGCTGAGCAAACACGAAAAGTGACTTGGATACTTTTCAAGGGTCATTCCTAGCTACCGGTGAATGTGTAGCAATTCGGTGAACTTCATGTTTTTGTTTACAGTCCATTATTTTTGTCCGTAGCAAACTTCAATGTTAGTCATCGGTGCCACAATATCTTTTTGCAAAAGCCACAGACAACATAGAAAACCATGTTTTTTTTTATTTACAAACACTCACAACTATATGCAGTTATTTTGTACATGACTAATAAATCTCATCTGAACGACCCATTATTTATCGTGACCGCAAATTTTGTTATTTGATTTAAAATATGAATCGTGTTTCTCAGTGTTTTAATTACCTGAGATACTGAATGTTTGTCCCCCCGTAAGTTTTGACTGAATAAGTTAATATGCTTAAATAGATAGCTTAACGAAGAACAGTCGATGAAATGTAAATATTCTTAAAACTTTTCGGAAAGAATAGGCTTCAAAAGATAAAATTACAAAAAATACAAAAACATCTGACATCATCGGGATTTTTTCGTAAGATTATTTGGTAGAGGGTTGATATTGTTTCCATGATAAGGTCGACAAATGCACACTTAAGTTACGTTCTATCAAAACATATGGATGAAAATCTGACTTGGACAGACTCGTAGCAGATTATGCTTTTTTTCTGTGTTGTCATTAAGTGATAAAAACAAATATTTTAGGATAAAAATCCCTGATAGCAAATCGAGTTATTATTTGTTTGCTTAATGACGCATTTGTGTTACATCTTAATAGAATATTTTTTTGTTGCTAATTTCATTGTTAATGCCTTATGAGTTTATGCGTAACATGTTTTTACTGAATTAGTTGCACTTACTAGTATAACATTTATAATTAACAGATATTTTCAAGAGCAAGGATTATCCATTAAAAGAATACAAAATACACATCCGAATGTTTGAATGATGCTCTATCAATAAGCATGTTGACAAATATTTCCCACACCATGATGCATTAGGCATAAAGATAAATGTATTTCTCTCCATTGCAATTTTACAATTCGGATTTTAAGCCATTTTGAGCGAAGTTGAAAATCTGAAAATATCATATTCAGAGTCTCAGTATTGTTGATATACAATTATCACGGTCATTATCATGACTGACGAAAGGCAACTTTCATCGACGGAACTCCGCGCACTTGAGTCTCCCTTTGAGCCTTGACGCCCCACCGGAGTCTGTAATTGCTATATCAGACCATCGAAGACGCGGACCGGGTGAGAGTCCGCGGGCAGGCACTTAGAGTTCAGGATTCCCCAGGTAGAAGATAAGCCGATGATTGATAATTCATCGATGTCTGGGGAGCCACAAAGTCATAAGTTACACTCCAGACCAGAACGATAAGTATATCAGTGATGAATGGATTGACAATTTTATGACTGCTTAATTTTTTCCAGATATGTAACAGGGACGCAATTACTTTGTCGAAATAGCTCGCAATGATAAGGGAGACGGCTGAAGAAACAATCTATCTATGAGTATGTTCCAAGATGATGGACGTTAATTGGTTGATATTTCTGAAGCACCTGTTCCCACCTGACTGTAGACATACACCAAGAAGCCAGTCCATAGCCTCTAAGTGCCTTAGAAATACACCAATGATATCAATGATACATCAACTACATGATTCGACCTGACATATCAAATGGCCTTATCCTGACAACGTGTTTTACGTATATAATAAGGTTGAGTGACGCATATATCGAAATAATTGAAAATTATATATATTTGAAATATTTAAATATTGCATTTAAATACGGCATAATCACTTGTAATCGGTATTTTGAAAGCAGAAACATTTGTATTGAGCCCTCCAAAAACTCTAATTATATTGTTTACTGGTAGTTGTTTTCACGTTAAACTTCTTGTTTTTATGTCTAACTTTTAGTTTATATTATTGTTTAATGTATTCAAGTTCTATAGAGGGTATTCTTTATTTAAATGATCAAGTTAAGTAACACTGTACTGTTACGTATGGACATAAGCAATTTCAGAAACTTATGTACATGTGATATAATTCCATGACGGATAATTACTGGAATAATATCGCGGGCAACGGAACATAATATAGCTGGCAACGGAACATCATATCGCGGGCAACGGAACATCATATAGCGGACAACGGAACATCAAGTAGCGGACAACGGAACATTATATCGCGGGCAACGGAACATCATTCAGAGGGCAACGGATCATCACATAGCGGGCAACGGTACATCATATAGCGGGTAACGGAACATCATATAGCGGGCAACGGAACATAATATAGCTGACAACGGAACATCATATAGCGGGCAACGGAACATCATGTAGCGGAAAACGGAACATCATATATCGGGCAACGGAACATCAGATAAAAGTAAAACTGCATGTGCTTTTAATTTGAGAAACACATTGGATTTTCTATGAAAACTGGGCTTAATGCATGTGCGTTAAGTGTTGTTCCGGATTAGCCAGTGCCGTCCGCACTGGCTAATCTTGGACGACACATTCCGCTAAAAAGGAATTTTATTCAGTAGAGACATTCTTTAAACGAAAGTGCGGACTGCACTTGCTAATCTGGGATGGCACATTACGCAAATGCATAAAGCTCCGTTTTCCTAGATCGAGGTTAAAATTTATAAAAACCGTTACCATGAATATTAACTCGAATTGTCCATACACTTAATCGTCGATCTGTGATCAAATATCAATATAGCGCTAATTCAATACCAAATTTACCGGGATGAATTTATTTGATATACTAGTACAATGTTTGTGTGATTTGCGGAAAGTTCTATCGAGTTTTCAATTGACCGATAAAATGTTCGGAAAAAACATCACAATGTCTCGTATACAGTATATACCCCCTCGATTGCCTGCTGTCTGTTATAAACTGGTCGTATCCATACCAGATGGTCAGCACTCAGGATGTAAGTTGATAAAGACGCTGGCATATACCAACCATATAAGTGTTATAAATGTAATAATATATATATATGTTGCAGTATCTGTATAATGATGTACATTTAAATAGTAAAATCAGACAGGTTCAGACTGTTGTTGTGTCACGTTTGACATTTTTGCGTTCATTTTTGTTTCGATCGATTGTATTTACTTCTATGACGAATGACATTAAACTGTCGATAATACAATAAACAAGTTTGTAAACTGTTCTTTTTTGTTTTGATCGCTTTTATTAACTTATCTGACGAGTAACACGGATGTCAATACTACAATTAAAAAGTGTTTTAACATGTGTAACTAACTGTTAATGTGTATTAATCGTAACAGCAACTTAATTTCCTACCCTGTGTCCCAGGCAGAAACCCATTACAATTGAGTCGCGTTCTGAGAAAACTGGGTTTAATGCATATGCGTAAAGTGTCGTCCCACATTAGCCTGTGCAGACCGCAAAGGCTAATCAGGGACGACACTTTCCGCCTTCACTTGATTCTCGATTAGAATAGACTTCCTTTAAACGAAAAATATCATAAAAACGTAAAGTGTCGTCCATGATTAGCCTGTGCGGACTGCACAGGCTAATCTGGGACGACACTTTACGCACATGCAGTATGCCCTGTTTTCTCAGAACGCGACTCAATTATATATTGCATTTTATCGAAAAACATCTGCGACACGACTTTTCGTTAAGCTGACCGTTTAAATAACAATTAAATATGTTTGAAAACTCAAATGGGATCACGACGGACATGCACAGAACAAATGCAGAGTTGCAAAATTCGTCAGCATTTTATACTACAGATATGACATCTTAAACGTGTTGGGAATTATCCACATTTAATATTACATAACATAGGGGATTCGCTAAGAATTCCTGAAATAATACTGAAGGATTAAGTCTCAATTATTTGTTTGGTCAAAAGTAAAAGATACCTCATTCTGATACAGGTGCAATGTCATCAAAGGAAAGCGTAATCGTACATGTTAGCGTCGGAGTCTAACTACGCAGCAATGCGTTGGTAGTTATAAGTGATCTGAATACGTTTAGGGACTAGAATCTATAGAGTCACATAAACACCCTTGTTTTATGTTTCGTTTCTAATAATGTAAACATATAATCCTAGTATATTAAATATCTGTTAATTCCTCGTGTAAGAAGTACTCGTGCAGATGGAGTTTAAATTGCATCCTTATTACGTAGAGCCTGCAGGGGGGCTGTTTGATCTGTCAACCTCCTTGTGTTTGAATAGCGGTCAGAGACAGTTTATTACTTGATATGTCAGCTCATTAATGACCTACAGTGTACATATTTCAAACTTTGAACCACAACATCATTTTAGGACACAAGGGCACTGGTCTAAAGAGATACTATAAACATGGACTTCAAAGCTAGGAAAGCGTAAAAATGGGTGAAAACAGTGTATCTTGTTGACCGAGATATCTTTTATATTTAAAACGAAGCAATATGGTACTTAATGTCAATATGTTTTTCTTTTATTGTATCAAGCTGTTTTAATTTATAAGGCACGTCCCAATTCAGTATTTAAATGATATGTATATCATTAAGAACATCTAGTAATTGCTCGTTTCGGGGGAAAATTGGTCGATTTTCTACATCGAGACTAGCCTTGGCGATTTCCTTGAAGAAAATTGTGAATGGAAATAGTCAATAGACTTCCCGATTGAATTAAAGTTTTAATGACTAAACAACTTAATATCTAACACTTTAAATGTTGTACTGACTTTCGGATCAAGAAGCGAAAATGAATTGCCGACGCACCCTTAGGTCGATCACATATTTGGCACTCTCCATTCTGATTAATCTGAATCAGATCTGAATCAGACTTTGGCAATGACACAAAATCAAAAAGCGCAGATGTGGTCAATATAATGGTAAACACACATTAAATCATGGACCTATATCCGTATAATGTTTAAAGGTTTTCCTCTTCGCGTAACTTACCTATACCCGTATCACCGTTTGAGGTTTTAATGTTCGCGTGTCCTTTTGACATAATCGGTCCGACACTCCCAATACGATACCAGATAATAACACACCATTCTATAAATTATTATTTGGAGATTTGTTTGGCATTATTATTGATTAACGCCTTTTACAACTTATTATAATCTGTCGGGCGTAAGATCCATTGTTTAGACTCATGTAACTTTTGCTAATGTGTTACGATTTGCACAATATTAAATGAAGAGGTGTGCGGCTCATTATAAGCAGAGCTGCCTGCAATCCGACGAAGAATGTGGGAAATAATAAGCGGACTTTGCCGTTTTTATAATTATCCAATCTTAACTTAATCAATCCCTTGACCATACCTTTAATATAAAAACGGGCGCACTATTGGAACACAGTTGACATGTCTTTAACCGCGACATAGTAAGCACAATCAGTCAAACAAATCATTAATGATAAGCATTTTAAGCATTATAACAGATGTTCAACATGAAAGTACCTACATGCATGCGTCTTATTTTTATGTGTCAGGAATAGCTTATGATCCGCGTCATGCAAAAACGAGCCTCAAGCCATATGCGGCTAGCGTAGCTACAGACCAGCCTGCACAGACCCGCAGTCTACTGGGGAGCTAACTTGTCCGCTATGAAGTCATGCAATGTTTCGTGGTCTCATTACCAGACCATCTGCGTGAATGCGAAGGCTGGTCTTGAATTATGCTAGCCGCATATGATATAAGACCCATATTCACATGATGCGGCTCTTATAACAGGCGATGTAACATACCGAAAGTTGACCATAGCTTTTGCGACACAGATTTCATAAACAAGGGATTTTTTCACCGGTGCTTTCAAATCGCAATTTATGCTGCATGAAGACAAACTTTATATTACTGAGACGTTCAGATTGAACTATATTTTTGTCTACATGTTCATAATACAAAAACATTATTAAGATGCTCAATATGGACATTCGTATACGAGAAGCTTCTCAAAACGCTAACAATCCTGTTTGATTCTGAGCCAGCTAATAGCGTAAGATACAAGCGGTGGGTCACTAAGAACGGGCCATTCAGGGTGCACGGGCAGACGCACAGGGACAAAGCCGCGACAGAGGAGGCTGCGTACCGGACCGCCAATTATACTGTCACGGTCTTTCCTCCACAATGGGAGGCGGGCAGCAACGCCAAATCAAGCTTGATTACATACATATATTTATAAACATTCCATCACATTAAATAAGAAAAAATCAAACACACGATCATTTAGAAGTGATCTGAAAACTTTTCGGCTGCAAATACTGGATAATGTTAAATACTATCAATACATTTATGTATATAATCTTAATGTTGTTGTTGGCAGTATTGTTGTTTGCGCCAGAGGTGGTGGCGGTGGTGGTGATGATAATGATGATGATGTTGGTGGTGATGATGGTGATGAAAATGAGGATAATTATAATGAGGGTGCTGCTGCTGATGATGATAATGATAATGATGATGGTGAAGAGGAAGAAGATGACGCCAACGACGACGCGACGACGATGATGATGATGATGATGATAATGATGATGACGATGATGATGATGATGATGATGATGGTGATGATGATGATGATGATGATGATGATGATGATGATGATGCTGCTGCTGCTGATGATGATGATGATGATTATGCTGCTGCTGCTGCTGCTGATGATGATGATGATGATGCTGCTGATGATTATGATGATGATGATGATGATGATGATGATGATGATGATGATGATGATGATGATGATGATGATGATGATGATGATGATGATGATGATGGGCATAATGACATAGCAATTATTAATATATTGTCTCATGTTTTGCACCTCTTGTTATGGTATTGGTAGAATTATATAATGACGCATTCAAATTGTATGTAAACAGCTCGTCTCCTAATCGTATATCTTATCTTTTCCATTATCAACGGTTGGGGGACGCTTCCAAGATACCTATCTGACAGGCTCATAAAGTATATACGTATGACAATGCAGGGACCTATACATAGGACAATGCTAAGTGGTCAGTGGCAATCAAACTGATCTGTTTTGGTGGCGCTCTAGATTTTCTTGGCGGATAACATTGGCATTCTGATCGATTACTACAATGAACGTAGATGTGCAAATATATGCACTGGATGCTCTTCGATAGGAGTCATACTTGGTGCAATATCGGTTTCCTGGAACAAGGCCGCACGCTATAATGGTACTGGGAATGACAAGGCGATGACAGTTCCCCTCCTTAATCTCAGTTTTGCGTAAAGTCCGACCAGCTTCAGTGCCAAAAATAGCTCGGCTTCATTTATCCTTGTTTTTATATTCTCTACACCCTGTCTTACAATATGGCCACCTGGAGTTTATTTTGCTCTAACTTACGCTTTGTTATTGGCAATCAACCGCTGATGACAGTTTCGTATAGTGTCGAGTAACGGTTTTTAATACAAATATATATTTAAATTGAATGCTTTCAAAAAAACATAACCAGTAAACAACTTTTTATAATTGATAACTGCGAAGGCGAAAGATGATAAAAATGAGATTGCTTGGCTTATTACATACGTTTTTATGTGCGGTGGATCGCTAATGGCTGCGGGGGAGGACAACATGGGAGACTACCGGTAGTTCTTGAATACTACACACAACCTCAACAGTAAAACTTTAGGCGAAGAGAGAACAACGGTCTGGTATTGATATAAATCAATCATTTACCAAAAGTACAATCATGTTCAAGATGATTCCGCCAGGGAAAATATTTATCGAATGCGTAATAACGTATTGATAGCTTGTGTATCAGTCGAGTAATTCGATGGGGGGGAATGTTAGGCAATAAAAGGCAAATAATGGTATTTTATCTACCACTCGACTTACATTTTAACATTTGAAGTCGGTCGTTATTTTCTTTGATCTATCATTTGTACATTATACGTTATATAAGATCTAAGACAAAAACATTACCATCCATTACCAATAAAACTGTGTGCTACATACCTACTACGAACGATTGAAAAGTGGGATTAAACCTCCAGTGTTTAGAAAAATTAGACAAACGTTTTGATTAATGGCCGCCTTCTGAGTTCTTTATAAGATCTGCATGTTAAACCTTTTAATTTAATAAGACTTTATTTGATAAGTCAGTTATAAGTAGCCAGATCCGGAATATTATTGAAAATACTGTATATGCTTTTATGCCTATAATTTGCCAGTTGAAATAACAAGTATTGTTCATGTTCAATTAGAGTAAAACATTGAGTACGTTTGCCACTGGGCATTTTTACATTATAATACATTTATTACTTGAAGATCATGCGTAATACGCAACCCTGCTACCCGAGAGCTATTGTGCAATCAGTCAAACGATCATGGAATATTGCTTCCGTAATTAATAACACGTTTATGTAACCATTACGATAAAAGGTCTTGTTGTTAATTGACAAATGTCAATGACTTAACTGTACAAAAACTACATGATTTTGAGTACGGTGCTTATAACAGAGGGGTGTAATCGCGTGCTAGTCAAGATGGCGACGTCCATGCTGCGGCAGGTATTTTTTCCGTCTTATACCTTTTATTACTTGTATTAATTTTTTAAATGCTACCCACTTTCTAGCAATACCAGAAAGCTACTAGCGTTTTTTCGTTTTGATATTCGCTTCTCGACTTTACTTGCTGCGAACTTTTTTAGCGGAATGACCTAAATCAGCTCCACTAAGAATGTTCGCAGCGAGTCAAGTCGAGATATAAAGCGAATTTTAATACGAAATCTCGCTTATCTCTTTTTAACAATATGGCTGGAAAGTTAGCGTCATTTTAAAATCCTTCAAGTACATCAATATATTGTGTCAACGTATTTGACATAATTGCATTTGTTTTAAATGACGAATTGTAACAGATAATGTGTAGTCTAAGACCAACCATAATTCTAAGACTGTTTAAAGTGCCAGAGAAACCATAACGCTATGTTGTTGTTATTTTTTATATAAATTATTTAATATGGCACAATATCACTGTTATTCACTTCGCTGAGTTAGTCGCTAAGAATGATCACTATCAAAGATCGAACACATAAGTAAACATAATTAATGCAGGTTATAAAACTGCAAAAATATACCTGTCTCGGCATGGACGTCGCTATCTTGATATAATGAAAACAATGCCCAGGTAGAGATTTCAACCAGAATATGTTTTCGCTTCTTACACGGTCATTAAGATAAATAAGGTAATACGGCTTTTATTTGTGAATATCAAGCCTATAATAAAGTCAAGAAAGTTGTGAGAAATTGATACAGGTATTTTTTATTTGCGCTTAATGGTCTGCGATATTACGAGAGCAGTTACATGTTATCATTTTTTTTCTCTCGCGAAAAGGCGTTATGAGTAAGTCAACAGTACGTATGTGACCCGTGACAACATAATATTTACCAGTTGAAGAAATGATCTATTATTCAATAAGCTCTGTACAAAAAGATCATATTTACCTTTTAATCGATGTTAAATCTATTATCAATAGGCGCGGTGACAGCAAAAGGCCATCAGAGGAAACGGGCCGCGAATATGACATTTCTAAAGCTACTTAGTCGCCTCTTTACTCTTTAATTAAATCATTCTCATTCATGACAGTTTATTAATAGCTGCATGTAATATAATTGAATATGATATTTCAAAAAAAGATTTTCGTGGGTGCTCCTCTCAACATGATATAAGTGTCGAGTCGAATAACTTATAGTTTTCAGGAGAACAATTCTTAAAGTACTGAAAAGAACCTAAATACACAGAAAATCCGATAACTTTCTGACCGACCCACCGACCGCCGAACGACTTCGAAAATCATTTATGCATGTTACTCAACGAACGGACCAACGTACGAATGAACAATGGCAGGAAGGGAGGAAGGAAGCAAGTAATGAAAGAATGAACGAATGAACGGCCGAACGAACGAACGAATTAGCGAACGAACGAACGAACAAAAGAACGATCAAACGAACGAACTAGCAAACGAACGAACAAAGACTGTCAGAAAAGCGCATATACTTCGCAATATCAAGCCTTCAATGTTAGACAATGTGTCTCAAAATACTCTAATTCACTCACGATGGCCCGTCGCGCGCGAGATTGCGATGCACTTATTGCGCAGCAAGAGCCGGTTATTAGTCGCAGACGACACGTGACAACCGGGTATTAGCAGGCACCCGGGCGGTACGGGAGACCTCTACAGTCGTCTGCGCACGTCGTTCGAGGGAAGACATTATACAGGAGCAAGCACATGTGAACCAAACTCCTGTCCGCCCCCTACACATTATGGTCGAGAGATAGCGTGAATTACATCGAACAAGTTGTATGCAACGCTATGGACCATGTGGACGCAGACAACGCATGTCCAAAGACCCGACGTCCACATGTCAGTGAAGCTACCTTTCCAACACTACAAAAGATAAGCATCCATTCTTATAGACCATGGAGTGTGTTTGAATAATGTTCGACATGCTTTCTTTAATAAAAAGACTACCAAACCCGTCATTGTAATTTCGAAAACGGTGAGCGATTTTGTAATAAGATTTTGTAAGCACGATAGATTTTCTTTAATCGATGATGTTTAAATAGGCGTTTTCAATTAACCTGTATATTTGAATGAAACGTTTTGCAAATATTCATACCATTTATTCAATTGAAAAATGTCTATTTATGCAACGCAGGCAATGTACTTTAATACATTTTGCAATAGTTTGCGTCACTGTCAATAATTTTCCTATTTATGGTATTAAACAGTGTAATTAAGAGGTTAAAAGTGTCCACACACGATGATTTTGTATATTTTAAACTTTAATATTAGAGCCTAGCGGGAAGTACACAGTGAGAACTAATAAGATATGACTACTTATTGACCAGCAACAAATCAACAGTTAGGTAAAAGGTGTAAAGTAACATAAACGATACTATTTTTGTAGTTGAGATGAGAAAATATTGAATATACATTTGAATTTGCAGAAATCAATGTATACAGACGTAGTTAATAATTTTTAAATAAACACAATAATTATTTGCTCTAAGCGTATTTTAACACAGCTGACAATTATTACAAACATATGTATATTCAAAAGCGCGCAGACATATTCATGGTCATGAAACAGTTATCAATTACGTTAGGCATATCAATGATTCGATTCCATTATTTCAATAATTTATGTTCTTAGAAATATTGTTATTAATTACAATTATATTTAATCGCCTGGTTCGAATATAAATATTCACGTTCAGTGATGCACTGTTCACAATATGCATGCATATTCAGAGTTTGTCAGATAACATGTCTACTTGATACTTGCTGTTTTATTGTTAATGCATTAATCGATTATAGTCAGTATAACTTATGAGACATTTCTCCTCCAAGCAGTACAGTTGTATCACCTGTGTGGTTTTCAGCGGTGAAAGCAAGACAGACTGAATAAAGACGACATAGAAATGTGAGGACCCTATTGCGTCTGTGAACTAACCAGGTTCGGTATCAATGTGTCTTTCTGAATGAAAACAGAACGCCACTCTGGAATGCAGTGGTTTTGAGACAAAACGAAACACCCATATAAGGTCGCTAGTTGGTTTTGACCTCTGAAACACGAGACGGCTCGCTTGCTGGAACCTGATATCAATTGCCCCACAATTAAACTCGGGTTAAGTGAAAATACAATACACGGCACTAATGACATATGTCGCGAGCCAGTACGGCGAATGACAAATCACCTTGCAATTACAAAACCACAATGGGAGCCGTTTAAAGCTATCTCATTATGTATGAGTATTACCTACCCATTGCTTTCAGAGCCATATTGACAGCTGGTCCCTTAGCCCCGTTTGCATTATTGGACTCATGAAACCTGGTTTGATAATACAACAAACAAGACCATTTACAAGTTACTTCAACTGACCCCAAACATGTCATTTGAAAAAACCAATGTTATATATATAGGCAGTGCATTGATGATCTGTTCATTGTGTCTTACGTAGCATTTCGATTATCATACTAATGCCATATTGCCATGTGAGAAAGATGTTAATAGCATGGCAATTATACCAGATTCAGTTACCAAATATTAACAAAACTTAACCTGTAAAAGATTAGTGTGAGAGAAAAACAGTTCATCCAGTTTTGAGAATATGTAACACCAACACAGGCAACCACAATTGATAAAGTGTAACATAACACATAGGTATAAATGATGACGCATTACTTGTTATTTGTTATAAAATTGACAAACTCGTTATTCCTTCGCAATCAACCGCGAAGAAGACCAGAAACGCTTTTATCGCGGTAGACTTCAATAGGCGATTTAAAAATAAAATCAGTCTTTTTGTTCGTGACTAAACATCTTATCGATTACATCAGGACATAAAAACGAAACAAAACATTCAAATTACGAAGAGGCTCTTTAATTTAAAAACAATGTCGACCAGAAACTGTCCCTCCGTATTGTTCAGTTTGTATTGTTACCCCATGCAAGTCACCTACATGTCAACCCGTATATACAAAAACATAACACATAAATTTGGATATAAGTAGGACATTTTAATCGAGCGACTAGATGAATAATCACCTTGATACACGTGGGAATGCGAATTGGATTAAAAAATATAAGGATGCTAAAATTACTAAAATATCCAATGCAACGTTTGTGTATTTTGAAACATTAACAAAGCAACAAAAACAAACAACATGCACAAGACAACTTCCGAAAGAACGGACACTTAGCCTATCAAGACGAAGGCAGAAGATATAAAAGAGTTTTAAAACGGTACAGATTTCATTACATGGCCGTTTTGGTTGCAAATAGAAACCCGTCGAAGGGATAAGGAAATATATCATTTTAAGCTATTTTATTGTATTAGAAAACATCCAGTTACGTTCTAGGTTTTTGAATAATTGCTTCCAGGCTTGACAAGTTTGAACCGTGTTATCATATCATGTGGAGCCCATATATAACGATTGTTAAACAGCCGCGTGGAAAAACTAATCCGCGCGGTGCAACATTTAAATCATCGGGTTAGAGTCTAAAGATGGATAACCTGAAATTAGCCTCTGCGACACCTAACTACATACCGACGGTGTTTACTGTGACGTAATAATAATCATGCGCTGTTTAAATTGACGCAATCGCAAATTAACCAAACGTGGTAAATATTTAAGTCAATAAACGCTGTAGACCAGGGACAATGACTCAGGGGAATCGCACTTGTAAATTTGGTCCAGTATTATATGATGGTTTAGATAATCACACTGTGGACTGAGTGACACTCGGCTTGTGAGACAATGATGTTTGCACAGTTTGTGTACTGGAAGAAAAGGATTGACCGCCCGCTGTTTATGACAATCGTTAAGAAATGTTTGCAATGAGCAAAAACACGGACGCGTGTAAAATTGTTACAATTTTGCGCAAATATTGGGTAATCATAGGTGAGAACAATTTTGTTAAGATACGAAAATAAAGATAAAAATATATGAACGATAACATCACAGGATTTTGTATAAGGTTTTGAGCAAATAAGCATGCATTTTGATTTATAAGGGTTTATCATGTTATTGAGGGTGCATCATTTTTGTATCAAATAAATATCAATTTTGTAAGTTAGTCTGAATTTCGGAAGGATTGGCCCCTGTAGCATATAGTGTCGAGTCATCAGCGTACAAGTCTATGTCTGATTGGTTTAGTAATAACCCTATATCATTTATATAAATTGGAAACAAGAGAGGGCCCAAAATAGAACCTTGAGGGACACCACTCTTAATAGTTAGAGGGGGGGGGGGGGTTTGCAAAACTAGTCCCTAGTTTAACGCATTGTTGTCTTTGACTAAGATAAGACCGAAAAAGGGACAAGGTACCATCTGAAAAGTGATGAAGGTTTAGTTTGTACATCAGAATTCCATGATAACTACTTTTCCAATTACCCTAATGATTTAAACACTTGTTTGATTCTGCATTAACATTAGATTTCCTTGATTTAAATAGATCATTAGAATAGTAAGACGCTCGTGTAATTCCACTCATGAAGAGTCATGCGTACATGCTTCTGCGTGCATATTGCCTAAAGGAAAAGTGTTTTTAGATACACTAAGGTCGCATAGACAGAAATTGATTGCTGATTTTTGGCTGATTGCAAGAACAAGCGTAAAATATTTTCTTTTTTAAATATTAAATGAACACTTTCCGCACAATATTATTCTTTATTTTAATTATGTATTCATTTATAAATTGTTCTTGTCCGTTCTGCATATATGCAATTTAGTGCATTTAAGACATTTGAGGAACTCCCTATCTAATAAAACTGTTTATTTAATACAAGTGGGCTCTGTGACTCACGTCTGTTATTGTTGTCTAATATAAACACTCTACTTATATCAGAATCAGAATCAGAATCGTTTATTCAGACTTAAGCATTACAATCTCATCGTCATTTACAATCGTATGCAATAACAGCATGAAGTTAATACAAACAAAAATATACTCATATCGAAGAAAGATCAATTTACAATATAAGGAGTAAACGTGTTAATGTGTTTTCGTGAGAATGTTATAACATAATTTCAAACGTAGTTTAATAATTGAAGCACTAATTGTATTATTCTGCAACAAGTTGCACTAGTGAAAAGAATTATTGTTTCAATCTTCATATGGAAGATATTACTCGTTTTTTGTATGCATTTAAACCTTTGAGTCTTTTTAACAAGGAAAAATACATGAATATGAATTCGTATGATGGGCATATATAACCGCATAATCCAACTTTATATTTTAATGTTATTTTTCATTCGTAATTAAATGAAATTTATACTTATCGGATAGTAATGCTGATAACTTTAAAGCTGTTTGCAATGAAAATCATATGTCGAAATGTGTTACGCTTACTTGTAGTAAAGTAATGTATTAGTGTTAATAATAGTACTTTCCCCTTTGTTGACCACCTATTCGAAAAACGAAACTATAGTTGGTCTATAGGGATATTGCTCCTTAGTAAATATTAAAATAGTATCAGTTAGAGGGCAATCTAAGTTTCAAAAATAAAATCTCCATACTAGTCAATTTAATTTAAATTGTATCATACCCCAGCGTCGACCATCTATGCGAAAAAAGAAATATAGATGATATAGGAGTATGTATGCGACAAAATTACTTTCGTAGCAGTTACACAATACTGTTAATATTTGATAAACAAATAAAAATACAAACAGCACACAAACATACACAAACATGATACAGGGGTATGTATGCGGCAAGATTACTTTCGTAACAATAAAACAATGCATTAAGTATTTGAAAAATAAATAAAAGGAGAAGAAGCACAAAAATACACAAACATGATCTAAGGGTTTGTATGCGTCAAACTTACTTTCATACCAATTATACAATACATTAAATATTTGAAAAGCAAATAAAATCACATACAGCAAAAAGCATACATAAACCTGAATATTCAAAACGGTTTGGGTGTATGAAAGCTTTGAGTGATGTGTAAATCACCGATTTTATAATTAAACTGTAGATATTAACGTTTCTCTTAGTTGGAAAGTTTTTTGGCAGTATGTTGCTAGCTTTTTAAAAGTAGTTTTATTTTCGCTTTGCATAAGTAGAACATATTTAAGCATAGTCGTGTGAGCATAGAAATATTTTGAAATATATTCTTTCCGAATATGGATATATATGGGGCACTTTAGGACAAAATGAAACTCGTCTTCTATATCATTTAGGTTACAAAGGGTGCATTTTCTATCTTGTCTAGGCACATTATTATGACGACCGATTTCAATATTTAATTTGTGGGATGATAAATATAATTTGGCCAATACATTTCTGTATTTTGGATTTTCCAACTGGCTAATATATGCTGACTTTTCAAAGTTTTATTTCTCTATATACATATAGAGACGTTGGGTTTTCTAGGCCTGATCGCCAATCGCTAATATAGATATCGCGAAGTCGGACTCTTAGCTTTGGGATGAATGTTTCTATTTTGACAGAGTTCGGATACATCCATATTTCATGTAAGCCCGAGGATTGAAGTATCAGACGCACTTGAGATCACCAGTTTGAACGAAAATTGTTAGCATTTATGTTATTTAATTGTTCGTTTAAAACGGTATTTAAAATACAATTTTCTTGTTTGACTGTGTGTATCTTTAAAAAGTATTTACCAATTCTAATGTTTCTTTCGATATACCGTGGAAATCTATCCAGTTCGCTATTCAATGCAAGAGTATTTGTAGAGGGTTTTACATTAAGGACCCATTTACAAAACTTTTTGTGTACTCTTTCTAAAGTTTTACCTTGATCGTAACCCCAAACTTCCGAGCAGTTATTTAATACTGATAGGACATACGCGTCAAATAGGTTAAACATTATATTAATTGGTACTTTGTTATTCTTAATAGAAGACATAAGCGCATGTAAAGATCGCAATCCTTTCCCCGCAAGTGTTTTCATTGCTAGAGCGAATGACCCGCCGCTGGTAAACACAACCCCTAAGTAGTTGAAGGAGTTAACAATTTCTACCTCTTGATTATTATAAAACCATTTATCGTTAGCACCTACCCTCCCCCCTTTTCGAAAGATCATTACTTTAGTTTTTTTTCGATATTTACTGTTTAATTCCATTTTTGACAATATGAATAAAGACTATTGAGAGAATTTTGCAGTCCATCTTTAGATTCAGATACGAGCACTGCGTCGTCAGCGAATAGTAATAAGAAAATAGCGCTTTGGTCAATATTAAATTTATACGTGCATCTATATTTTCCTGTAAGTGCATCTCAATATCATACCACACATTTACATTTGATATAACAAACAACTCACGTGATGGGTTCAGCAGATTCATTACTTACGCTTCAAAGGTTTAAGTCTTGTCATCATTTACATTGCGAATTGAATTCGTTAAATGAGTCATTGGTGTTTTTTACAAACAAAATAAATAAGGAGAATATTTGTTTGCTTAAAACCGGGTTATACCGTTAGTATTTTCCCCAGTAAATTGTGAAAATGCATTCAATAATATGTACTTTTGCTCTCTTTACTGCAAAAGTATGTATCGGTATTACCCGGAATGCGAGCATATTTCCTTTTTATTCAATGCCTTTGTCCATTATTGTTATATTAGTTTCTTTTCAGACGTTTTACACCCTAACTGTTTTTTCTTTCATGTTTATTGCAGTAATTTGGTTAAGAAATCAGCATTCAATCGCCATGTAGGATTTTTTGTTTTTATTTGTTGTGACTGTCAAACGTTACTATTTGGCTCCAACCCAAAGGAAAAATGAATATTGCTAACTTGGTTTGAATCGTCCTGTCACGAGTAAAACAAGGAAAAATTAAAGATATACATGTACATCGGCCACGAAAGATCACATTTACACAAAATGGAAACGCAAATATGTTTCGAAAACAAGGTAGATTTAAATTATTTTTCTTATAATGCAAAACTGTTGGAGATCAAATGTGTAAACGTAGTCTCAAGGGATTACTTAAAGGTATAACGTTTTGTCTTCACTTTTAAATTCGGAATGTCAACGAATTTATTTGGAGTGTGACATTGAAAACACAATATTGGATAATTGAACGCTGAGCACAGAATCGGATTAGAAAACTCAGAATTTTTACATTACGCCTGTAAAAAAAATGACCGGCTCTCTTGTCTACTGGGTATAATCAATACCCTCAAGACATTGGTAGTCATTTTGACCAAACTGAGGAAACAAAACGTAATGCTAATTTACACGTAAGGCATTTTACAATTTTCTTATTTTTAAAATCAATATTGAGAGGTGATTACTATAATTATATCGCTTGTAACTAAATTGTTAAAATTTACTATTTATATTTTCTACATTTTTTATTCTAGAATGCACAGTCACGCAACACATATCAAAACTATATTTCAAATTACTTTGGAAATAAAAAAGTAGTGCCTAGTCAGGCAAGTGAGAAGGATACATAATAATTTCCCCTATAATTTTCAATATTCCATCAATAAGATGGAGTATGATCAGTCGCGCTCATACAGGCGACGCGACCTTACTGCAAAAAATGTAATTTTCGCGTTAAAGGGAATAACATCGAGATAAAATGTTTTGGCTGAATACACCTTTAAGCGCGGTATTATATAGACATATAATTTCAATTGATTAAACATTTGTTATGTATACAAGTAAATATAGTAGAACAACCAAGAGTGATAAACGCAACTGCATATAACTCACTTAACTGTTTCGAACATCAATACAGCAAAATAAACAACAACGTCACATGATAGCCTCATGTAACTCAAATATCAGTAATCAATGAAGCTGCAAAACCCGCTTGAAAAGATAGCATACATGCGCACGTTTAATTCTTAGCGCGAATAACATTTGTCGTAAAGGTAGTGTGGGTGTACTGCAACTGTTATAAATCATCAAGACTTTTAACCAAAAAAGGAGCGAAAAGACCATTAAATATATTATCAGAAAGGCCAAATAACTTTCATCATATTAGTTAAAACATGATAGAAGAAAATATTATGTTCTTGAATATAGAAATATATGAGACGCGTTCTGAGAAAACTGGGTTTAATGCATGTGCATAAAGTGTCGTCCCAGAGTAGCCTGTGCAGTTCGCACACGCAAATCAGGGACGACACTTTCCGCTTTTATGATATTTTTCGTTTAAAGGAAGTCTCTTCTACACGAAAATCCAGTTAAGGCGGAAAGTGTCGTCCTTGATTAGCATGTGCGGACTGTACAGGCTAATCTGGGAGGACACTTTACGCACATGCATTATGCCCTGTTTTCTCGGAATACGACTCATATGATTCCAAAAGTACAAAATAACTGCAATAATGGTGTGAGACTGATGGTGGGCGCCTTTAAAAAATAAGGGTCAATAGATAGAACAATTGCATCTACGATTGACTTTCAGGCTACGAGACACTGGCATATGTTAACGCTGCTTTTTAACATTAAATGCGTGCTAATTTATTTGAGGAACGCGTAAAATATTAAAGCAAATATTTTCTTTTTGGTATAAATTGTATCCACAATTTCCCGTGGTTTCGTTGTCTTTTTTGCCATCAAACCATATTGCTTCTGATTAAGGTCTTCGGATAGAAATATTTGATTTATTACTTAAGAAGGTAATCCACACAAGTTCGACAACATAAGCAAATTGTGTTTGCTAATACATCACATTCTCAATAGTATGACTATACAATGATGAAGTCTGTCATTTTATTTGTTCTACATCCAATCTACAACCATATAAACTCACCGCGGGTCTTGTTTTAACCGAAAATGAACGACACACAAAGAATTAATACAAGAAAAACTAAGTTCTCATACGTACGTAGATCTAGAAGCGTACATAAAACTAGTAACTTCATTTTAAAACTTACCAACAAAAAGACAAAACTTATTACAAAACAATTACTTACCAACTTATTTCACATGTCCTCGCGTGTTTATTCACATAAACTGATATCTATCTTCCCAGCTACAAGGAATGTCTCGCTAAAAACAAAAAACGTTGTCATTTAAAATACATCAACCAGAAACGTAAATACATCAGTATTTAAATCGTATAACTTGATAACAGTTTTCTTTTCCGTACACTTCACTTTACTGAAGGAAAATATGTTTCAGTTTACTAAAAGCTATTAAATAATTGCACGTTATGGGATTGATATAGTTAGATATGACAAAGGCGTTAATTCGTAAGGAAGAAATTCGACTCCTTTCTAATGATCTTCCTTCTAGAAAATACAATGCAGTGATTTCATAATCTATGTCTATTTGCAGAAAGTCATTGAAATATAAACCTGACACCCTCATTAATCCGAATTGAATGAGTAGGTGAATCGCAAAACTTTTAATGGGTTGTAATTGTGTACCGTTATTCCAAAATCACATTTTTGATCGCGAAATTTACACAGCATTCAATTGCATGGGAAAGCGCAACAGATATATCCAGCCATTGTAAATGTTTACATGACTGATTGTTGACAGGTTGCTCTACTCTTATTTTATGTTGATTATACAAATGTATGACAACATGCATGAGTAATAGCCGTGTTTACAAAATCTGTACACTTTATAATGTATGAAGTGATGGATAAACATGATAACATTCAAGGATGAACACTGTTTTATGATAATAAGATATGTATGCAAAACAAGTAATTGTAAACATGAACACATGTAAACTCGCGATTGCAGGTCATAACATGTAAGGTGTGCTTTAGGTAATGCATCACTGGAAAAAAATGAGACGAAAAATAAATTAATGAACAGGCTATTTGAGTTGCATACCATTATTCATTTCTTTCCAATGCCAACCGATTGCATACCACCAAATCAACGTTGAGCAAATTAACGTCAGTCTACGTGGCTATGATGGCGACAACGTATCGACGAGAAACCATAAACAATTAATAAAAACATACATAATTAATAACTCGTGTGATGAAGTGCGGACAAGACATTAATCTGGCATAAAACAGGTATAAACAATGGCGTTAAACAGCGCCCTGTCGAACACCAGTGACAGAACAACTATGTGTCAGTAACTGAATATGTTTTAATCGAAATATAATAAATATATTAATACTCTATTTCTGAAACGTTATGTAATGCACCATATATTAATAAATTGCGTTTAAGTGTTTTGTCCGTTGTATCTGGAATCAAAATATCGAACGGTATCGTTATCGATAAATGATATATCTAAACGCTCTATCATTGCGTTATAATTTATATGGCGGCTGAAATACACCTCTCACACTATAACTGAACTTTGGCAATATTTTGGACTTGCAAGAATATTTGAGTCGCGTTCTGAGAAAACTCGGCATAATGCATGTGCGTAAAGTGTCGTCACAGATTAGCCTGTGCAGTCCGCTTAGCAAAAATCCAATTTAGGCGGAAAGTGTCGTCCCTGATTAGCCTGTGCATAGGATTATCTGAGACGAAACTTTACGCACATGCATTATGTCCAGTTTTCTCAGAACACGGCTCATATTCTCTCCTGATGGATTGATTGGAATATCTCTGTTTGCTATATTGACACGTAATAAACATTGCATGCCGGAATTGTCTATAGCATATGTGGGCCTTTACACATGGTTATCATTGAGTGAATCGTATGGCAAAATCTGAATTAGCCATGGTCATACGACAATTGAATGTACTGAAACTATGTATTGTACAAATATTAAGTCGAGATTTATACACTGGGACCTTTCAATACAATTGGTAGACAAGATTGTCACATTTGCCTTTCATAACAGACGCAGTACACAATTAAACTTATAAGACGCCACCCGTTTAAATATCAATTTAAATTGCTCATCATTCAAATACATTATGAAAGAATACCGCTCCATGCAGTCTATTGAACCCATAATTGAACATAATTGCAGCGTTTTCTTTTTGAAATTTCTGTCATAATTTACACCTTTTAGTAGATACCAATTGCAATCATTCCACGTTATGACGATTTCAACGCAATGACCTGATCTGTCCCCTTATTTAAGAAACTGATCTGATAGCACGTAATTGCAGCAATTGTTAATAATCGTTTTGCATGCTGTTACACAATGTTATTACATGTTGAAATCAAGTAATATCAATGAAGTGTTATTTTCAAGAGGTCGTTAAGACGATTATTTAAACTGTATGAATGCAGACAAGTAATACTGTATTGCTGCGCGCTTTTAGATTGGTTTGAGGAAGCCAGCGGTCTTAGCTCACTCGTAAGGGGTGCAACGTGCACCAGCATGTAATGTTTTGAAAAACGCAGTCCTACTTTTTTGTTTTGAAGACCAAGAAACTTTCCGCAGCAATCTATACTTCGAAATGAATTTACTAGATTGGCTGTTACTAGTACATTAAGCCGAGGAATAGTCGTCATGTGAGTCTCGCGCTGGGAAAAACGGGCTTGATGCATGTGCGTACAGAATTGTCACAGTCTAATCAGGGACTTTCCGCCTTTATGCAAGTGTTTGTTTAAAGAAAGTCTATTGTAAACGAAAATACCAGTCTAACATGTGAGGACTGCTCAGGCTAGTGTGAGACGACACTTTACGCACATACATTAAGCCCAGTTTTCTCAGAACGCGGCTTATATAAACAGTTATTCATCCCATATATCCCTCTTAACGGATCTATGTTTTGAAAGCATGATAATATTACAATGATCATCGGATTTTAATTCCTGTACAAATGGCATTGCATATTTTTCATGTAAACAGATGTGCTATGTCAGCGATACTTCAAGTATTATGCAATCTATTTTACCCGTTTTTGTTTTCTATCGAATCGTTTTGAATAATTCACATATACTAACATACTTAGTATAGGGTTATATAGGGTAACAGCGATGCAAGTATTCCTTTTTCATAATACATATGTAACTCAAAGAAATCGCGAGTCCATACAAATATTAAAACCCCTACTATTTATTATAAATTTGACTTTGATTTAAGGTCGTTGAACATTTATTTTGTTCTACTTACTAGTCTGAATGGTTTCCATGTTAACATCCGATGGTCATTTAAAACATCTCTGCCCACGTATGAAGTACACAAAACAGATAAACAACTTTGAATTAGAAATGAAATGCTTAGCAAACTAGTTGACAATTTCGTATTTCACTCGTTGCTTTCTAAGTAATTCATTACCAAATGATTAACATAGTTACGAGAACATCCCAATCAATGCTATTGCAATAAATGTTTTCCGTACGTTTACACATTGAATGATTTTTAACTTTTATCATCCAAAAATCCTTCTTCAAAATAGTGCCAAGGCGCCTTCTTTCAGTGCTTTAGAAATCGCAGTTTGACATTTCACTTAATTGAATTAGGATTAAGGTGTGAATTTAAAGTCCTTCAAGTTAACCAAAAAACAAGATTATCTCGGAGGCCATTATAAAAAGCTAATGGATTGATTTGGATTGACCCGGGGTATTTTCAACACACGATTAAAAATATAACGATCCCACCATATGGAAAAGAACAGATTTATTAAATTGCCCTGTCAGCACTCAATTGGCATGATAATGAGAAGTGCTTTGGAATGTCATTGGTCTCAACAAAACACTTTTAACTGGAATCAAAAAGGCTTTCAAACACTACATCTGAATTAACTATATTTCTCACCTTAATATATTTACGAATGTTGTATGTCTAAAGAATGTTGTTTTAAAAGGTGTTAAGTTGTAGTTTTTTAAGATGGGCGACATAACTAGTATACGTTTTAAGTTTTAACCTTCTGGAACGAGTATTTTTAGCTAATCATTGTACAGAGATATAGAGACTAATAAATGCCATATATGCGACGTGCATTTCATGAGCCTTTGTACGTCTTTCGTGTCATGAATATTTGAAATAATTACGAATTATTGTAACGTTGCTTCACCCGTCGGTTATAATCATATAAACATGTATAATTGTTGATCCAACACATTTTCGGAGTTCAATTTACGGTAAGTCGTCAATAACATGTACCGCATACACGCGATTGTGAATACTTATACAATAAATGAAGTGTCCTACATATTCAATCAATTAAAGAAATAAGAAATACCGCAAATTGATTTCTCGGCGATAAGTAAGTTGCATATTGTGATCGTATCTACAAGATACGAGTACACTGTAGAATGTAGGTTACATCAGTACACACTCATGAGCTCACCTCCATGTAAGACAATGCCGTCCCGGGGGTTCTAGGCTGCCAGTTACTCCAGAGTCGCATGCCAGCACTAACTCGGCGTCTTGTTACACGGTGCGTTGGAGGCGGCAAACCTTGGCGCCAGCGTCAGATCCGGCGATCAGAACTCCGTCCGCTCTAACAGAAGAATGTCTGTTTTCATTTCACACAAAACGTTGTTGACATGGATGTAATTGAGTCTACCGGAGATTAATCTGTTGAATCAATCAATTACCAATTTATTGGCAAAGGTCATACGAAGGATAAGACACTACAAAAACATACTATGATAACATCTATGCTATCCATATACAATACTGCAGCACGCGAATGTATATATACATTTCATAAATTTTGGCATGGTTTCATACTTGCTGATCCAAAACGAACAAACAGCCGTCGTTACGGACAAGTACAACCTGTTGGTCGTTAATATATCAGAATGCCTAAGTAAATATAAATTTGGTCGCAAACTAAGTTCAATAAACAATATTAAGGTGTTGATGATAATAAATGTCCGGTTGGTTTGCAATCCTCATGACCGAGATAAGAAATATGAGCCTTAATAAATAAATTTATCTGCAATGTCTCAAACTTGAAGCGTCACGCTCACGCGCGAGCTGGGCTTTCACAATTCGCCTTTGTCTATTTAGATCGAATATATTAATACGTTCTTAAAATGGGTAAGCTACTCCGGGGGAGCGGCATCTCGTCTTCACTTTTTCCTCACAACTTATACGTTTAGCTCTACTTGCGATCTGGAATGGTGTCCCAGTCGCCAAGATCGCTTGGTTATCATGGTTCCGATGATTAATGTTCCATATGTGCTATATGCGGTTTTAAGTGTTCCAAAATGACTCAAAATCGATATGAACGCATAAGGCTGTTCACTCAGCCACAATGGCTCATTTAATCAATAATAATAATAATACAAATAAATATTTAACGTATTTTATTTAATCAATGATAATAATAAAAATCAATATTTAGCGTGTTTTAGTAAATATATTGTAAAGATCTACACAAAAACGACATAGCACTTATGTTAATAATACTGTACATGATATAATTGTTTTTTGAAATTCATGCTTGTTGATCTATATGTTAGCGTCTATTTATAGTATCAAATAGTGGCAGGTATCGTTACTGATCCACGAGCGTTGCACATAAATGCATCATTTTACTGACTAAAAGGCTTCAGACTAAAGAAGCAGTCCCCGTAAGAGCGATTGTTGGTTACACATGTGAGCCTCGCTCTGTGAAAAGGGGTTTTAATGCGTGTGCGAAGTGTCGTCCCACATTAGCCTTTCAGTCCGCACAGGCTAATAAGGGACACCATTTTCCGCCTGAATTGAATTTTGCTAAGATGAGACTTTCCTTAACGGAAAATAACATATAAGCGGGAAGTGTCGTCCCTGATTAGCCCGTGCGGAATGCACAGGATAGTCTGGGACGACAATTAACAAACGGCATCAAATCCCATTTTAACAGAGCGAGGCTCAGATCTTAACCTTGTTGATATGCTCTGAGGTTGAAGAAATAACGATCGTTTGATATAAACATCAGTGGACAGCCAATCCACAACTTCGAAAGTGCGACCAACGCAAGAGTGAATTACTTGATAACTTTCAATTGATAGGCAATATCGGTGCAAACGCAAATATATTGGATGCTATGTAAACTATTGAAAGTAAACGCACAATGCTATCAGATAACCCGGATGAACGGACCTAATAAATCGCCAGATTACCACTGTATTGAGCTCATTTTAGAAATGGAAAGCCCTCTTTCAACAGCGGTGACGTCACGCAAATTGATAAATGACTGATGATTGACACAATCTATGTTTTAAAGTAATCACATAGATATAAGCCTACTGGGACCATTACTTCCAACAGTTTTGTTGAATATCTGGATCATGTAAAATTATTTGCAGCAAGAGCACATTGGTCGAATATTCTCACTACATTTTTTGAAGATTTTTACGTAATCGTTCCGCTTTTGTTTGCGGGTATAAAAGTCGCAAACAATAGAACGCGCCAGAACGACAATTAAAGTGACAAAATTGTGTCAAATCAGCGCCACTGTAGTCGTTCTTGCGGGTATATTTGTCGTTCTCTCGTGTTGAAAATACAAAGGGCCACAAATGTCATTAGTGTTGCAATTTTTGTTGCCATGGTGGCTATATTATCGTCGATTTTTCGTTTTTGAGTTCTGGCATATGTGGAAGTAGCCAATATGGCAATACGAAAGAACGAACAATGTACGAGCCATACAAGGGCGACAATGTACGAGCCATACAAGGGCGACAATGTACGTGCCATACAAGGGCGACAATGTACGAGCCATACAAGGGCTACAATGTACGAGCCATACAAGGGCGACAATGTACGAGCCATACAAGGGCGACAATGTACGAGCCATACAAGGGCGAAAATGTACGAGCCATACAAGAGCGACAATGTACGAGACATACAAGGGCGACAATGTACGAGACATAAAAGGGCGACAATGTACGAGACATACAAGGGCGACAATGTACGAGACATACAAGGGCGACAATGTACGAGACATACAAGGGCGACAATGTACGAGACATACAAGGGCGACAATGTACGAGCCATACAAGGGTGACAATGTACGAGCCATACAAGGGCGACAATGTACGTGACATACAAGGGCGACAATGAACGTGACATACAAGGGCGACAATGTACGTGTCATACAAGGGCGACAATGTACGTGACATACAAGGACGACAATGTACGTGACATGCAAGGGCGACAATGTACGTGACATACAAGGGCGATAATGTTCGTGACATACAAGGGCGACAATGTACGTGACATACAAGGGCGACACTGTACGTGACATACCAGGGAGACAATGTACGTGACATACCAGGGCGACAATGTACGAGCCATACAAGGGTGACAATGTACGAGCCATACAAGGGCGACAATGTACGTGACATACAAGGGCGACAATGAACGTGACATACAAGGACGACAATGTACGTGTCATACAAGGGCGACAATGTACGTGACATACAAGGGCGACAATGTACGTGCCATACAATAGCGACAATGTACGTGTCATACAAGGGCGACAATATACGTGCCATACAAGGACGACAATGTACGTGCCCTACAAGGGCGACAATGTACGTGCCATACAAGGGCGACAATGTAGTGTCATACAAGGGCGACAATGTACGTGCCATACAAGGGCGACAATGCACGTGACATACAAGGGCGACAATGTACGTGACATACAAGGGCGACAAGGTACGTGACATACAAGGGCGACAATATACGTGACATACAAGGGCGACAATGTACTTGACATACAAGGGCGACAATGTACGTGACATACAAGGGCGACAATGTACGTGACATACAAGGCAACAATATACGTGACATACACGGGTGACAATGTACGAGACATACAAGGGCGAAAATGTACGTGACATACAAGGGCGACGATGTATGTGACATGCAAGGGCGACAATGTACGTGACATGCAAGGGCGACAATGTACGTGACATGCAAGGGCGACAATGTACGTGACATGCAAGGGCGACAATGTACGTGACATACAAGGGCGACAATGTACGTTGCATACAAGGGCGACAATGTACGTGACATACAAGGGCGACACTGTACGTGACATACCAGGGAGACAATGTACGTGACATACCAGGGCGACAATATACGTGACATACCAGGGCGACAATGTACGTGACATACAAGGGCGACACTGTACGTGACATACCAGGGCGACAATGTACGTGATATACAAGGGCGACAATGTCATAACATGTATGATTTGCGCCTTATTGTCGCTTTGGTGGACATGTTTGTCGTTCTTTCGTATTGTTGTGTTGGTGACCTTCTTTTAACTATACAACACGCCAGAACGATCAGGTAGAAATCAACCACAATAAACTACACTGTTAAAAAAGTTAGAAGGTGATCAGATAGATGCTTGCAAGGACTACCGATTTCTCGGCCTTTAAAGCATGGCGCGACTTGAACAATGCTTGAAATGCTATTTTTAATTTGTACATCTGTGTTTTTGAGTTAACTAACTTAATTAATAGTCAACAAGATTCTAAGGCACTTGAACGTTGTCTCACGCTAAATAGAAAATTCCTTAATATTCAATAGAGTCTAAGGTTTTACCATATAGACCACCGATTTGTTATTCTTATGCTTTTATCAACCGAACAATGTACATAAATCTTCGAATATCGATGCGATTAGGTTATTAAACTACCATCAATAGAGCGCCGCGGTCTAAACAGTTGCCTTATTCATTCTTAAGCTAATGAACATTATCAACAGTTCAATCAAGAGCTCATAATTTACAATTTCGGTAATTGAAACCGTGTTATCACACGGGAGCACAATATCTCACGACTTGTATTGAGTCTCGGACACGTTCGCGAGTGTTTGACGAAATTAAGTGACCCTGTGACGACGTACAGTCTACCCCCCAACAAAACAAAACTACTCAATATGATAAGCAAACGATGGTCGGTCAAACGACTTCACAGCTAACGTTGTTACGCTGCACACGTCGGCACAATAAGGCACATAAAACGCAACTTCAAAGTAGTAAACACGTCCAATATTAGACCGTTTATTAGTTTATAGCTACAAGGAATTCAATTGATGTGTCCAAAGAAAATACCTTATACGAAGAAAAACTGATTTACAACTGAAAATAGTTATGTAAATGCCACAATAGTACCTGAAACCTTGCGCTTTTCTTCTCTCTACAGTTTTTTTTTCAGAATAAACACCAATGTCTAGCACTTGGTATGCTCTGAAGTTCGTTTGCTATAAATGCAAAATTACAAGTTTCTGTCAACTTGACTTGCTATGGCATATGACTTCATTCATTTGAATGCTAATCTGATATTTTTTTCTGATCTGGTCTTAGCCTCTGATGTTTTTAATAGAAATAGACCAATATAGCAATTCTCATTGATGTTTGATTGATATTTTTTAAAAACATTAAACTTTAAATATTTTTTTTCACCGAAAGCATTGATATAAAACTACAGACGTTACCTTAGCTCTAATCGTTCTCTCAAATGCAAATAAACATATAAAAAAACAAGATAATAACCATGTTTACTGTTTTATGGCATAATCATGAAATTATGTGTATTTTATATCACATTAAAATACGTAAATGCATTTGTGACATGCTTCAAATAACGAAAAAGTGCATATTTGTTATTATAGACCATCCATTTGCAGCACATGCATTTTTCTTTGTTGGATCTTCAACGAAACGTTCCACGTTGATGAAATTACACGTCCTTAATTTACATAAGTCATGCGGATGAAAGAATTTCAACAGTAGGCGATTTAATGATATATGACATTAAGATGAAACCTTAACCTATTGAAGTCTCTTTCATTACAAGATCAATGCTTTCTTTTTCAGATCGAACTGTTTAATAATATTCCTATCCTATTAACGTTTTTTTCAATCCCATCTTTTTTTTTAAACGGCTTTGTCTCAATCGCTTGCCCGGACTTCCGAGCTTTCTATGAAATGTTTATTTCGCTCTTGGTAATGAATGATTTCAGAGTGCGGAATATGGGACATTTTCCATGTGCTAATCAGCACGTGTTCAGTCCTGCAAATAAGAATGGGAATGCTATTTTTTTTTTCTTCAACTAAGTGTGAATTTGTCTTTTGTGGAAATGTGAATGTCATCAAATATAAACAAAATCACAGTAAAAGTTGGGTCAAATGTACTTTTGAATGTTTTTTAAATAATTTTTAAAGCATGCCAAAACAATTACGATCGATTCTTTTGCATTTAATCCGGCAGAAATGTACAAGCATGTCGCCAATTTGGATTCATTTTCATAGGTTTTAATGAAAAAGTATTAGAGATCTCCGTGGTTAAATCACTCCAGATTGTTTAAAAGACCTTTGTTGCATGGTCAATGAACTGAAACGGACTATACGATCGCATTGCATGGTCAATGAACTGAAACGGACTATACGATCGCTTGTTGCATGGTCAATGAACTGAAACGGACTATACGATCGCTTGTTGCATGGTCAATGAACTGAAACGGACTATACGATCGCATTACGAATGATCTTGTCGATACTTACGAAGAAAATCATTTGAACAAAAGCGACACCTTGTATACCACCCATCTTCAAGTACTTGTACAAGATCTCAATACAGATAAGTGAAAAAAGAATGATCCGTTAAGTCTCAACTAAATAGGAAACTCTGCAATCAGACCAGAGGATCCGCCCATTGTTTTAGAGAATAAAACCAATTAGCCACGGTGATATACGCTCAACTGACGGGGCTCTTTAATACATAGCTATTCATAGTATTGACCCTTATCAAATTGATTGTAAACATTTAACACAAATGCGCTGAACCCGCTTGGTTTAAATATTGAAACAGTTGACAATTTTCTGCATTTTATAGCCAGTCTAATGTACATGAAGTATGTAGTCCAATCACTAGATGGTATGTCAGTTATTTTAAAGATGTAAACTCTGCGATGTTTTATACAATACTAGCTGTGCTTGTACGTATTGTTTTATAATAATGTATCACGCTCGTATGGTTCCGAATGGTATCGACACTCGATGCTTTGTCTTTGAACCCCAATTTCTCATGCCAATAATGTTTCAAATGATACATTTGACATGAATCATAATAATAATTCGTGGATTTTATTTCAGTTTAAAAGACTGACCTAATTTACAATTGTTTTCATTTGTTTGATATCTGATCATCTTTCAGTTGATTAGCGATCATTTGGAAGATTGTGCAATCCTTGGGGTCATTGTTACAACACAGTACCGTATTATTGCCGGATGAAACCGCAGCATCTACAAATGTTATGCACAAATATGATCTTAAATAAAGAAAATGAGATTCTTTTCGTCTTTTAGGCTATATATATATATATATATATATATATATATATATATATATATATATATATATATATATATATATATATATATATATATATACAAAGTTAAACATATTTTTAACGAAGGAAGTGGAGAATTTTAAAGGTGCTCTAGCTATGATGTCCGCCTTGCGACAGTAATGTCCTTGATTGTATTCCATTAAGGTGGAGTTCTTTTTTAAATTGGATCTTCCCAGGAAACAAGCTCGATATTGCCTCAATACTAGTAAGGCATTTGACGTCATGACGTGGAATGTTAATTTTTTTAACAGTTATCCATCACAGCAAATGCTGTAAATTGAGAACTCATAATCGCATCTGAAACAATTTGAAAACATAATATTATCGCCAAACTGTGGTCTTAAAACGCTATAACATTAACAAACATTTGTCCTAACAGATGTCGCCGTGGTGTAATGGATAAGGTTTCTGCCAAGCGACCGGGAGGTCACTGGTTCGATCCCCACTGTGAGAGCATTCTCGTGATTCCTCCAAAGAATCCAAGTACTGGTTCTAGGCCCAGGAAACGGACTCGAGAGCGTTTCAATAAGCCCGCGTCTTTCGATGCAATTGAGCTTAAATAAATAGGTTTAAACATATCACTTGTCGTGTTGACAAACACAATGTGTGTAGTGTGTATTTCGAAGTATATGAGGTCCTTTCCGAGCCAGAGGTTACAATTTTGTGCGAACCCGGAGTGTTCCCCAGAACTCCTACCTAATAAACTTACTAGACTCATGAAAGTTGGTAAGAATTTTAAATTATAGCTGCAATGTCCAGCTATTTTGTTGATACTGAAAGATTTTTCAATTTTGCTGTCATCTTGTGTTGTTGGTGGGGGGGGGGGGAGTATCCGGAGAAAACCCCATCTGTCCGGTATGGTGACCACCAATCAAACTCACATGCTGCCTGGTCGCCTAGATGAAAAGCGAGTGTACCAACCACTGATTTAGCCGGAAAGCCCTACAAACCCGCTTGGTGCTTTATAGCCAATATGTAAGATAAGGTCAAGATCAAAGCAAAGAGTGGGTGATACGAGTGGATAGCGAACGGTCATAAGCAACAACTGTGTAAGTATCGTGTACGCATGTATTTGAAACAAGTGGTACTTGCGCTATAAGATGCGGTGTAATATACTTTAGCTGTAACGAATCGATGGTTGGAACTATCATCTAGGTCTATTGTGTAGTGTAGCATCAAACGGTGTTGCATATAGAAGAAACGGTTACATACAATTAACCCAGATATAGCCCACTTGATTATTTTAATTTAAATAAGGTCAACGTCAAGGTCAATTTTAAGTTCGATTTTACGAAAAAATAGACATCTGTCATAAGCAAAAACCCTGTAGGAATTATTACGGTTGGCCTTGGTGCTAGGCACAACGGTAAACTCTGTCACTTTGTGCCTCTCGAATTCAGAGCTAGAGTCATGGGCATTAAAGGAAATGTTGTAATTCATCTTAAAATGTTGTCTCAGAATAACCTGTGCATGTTTGCACAGGCCAATAAAGCACGACACTTTCCGTCTAAACTGTATTTGTTCCAAGAAAAGACATCCTTAAGTTATAACACAAAATACCACGAAAGCGGAAAGTGTCACAGATTAGCCAAAGTGGATTAAACAGGCTAATCTTGTCCGACACTTTAAGAACATGCATAAAACCCCGTTTTCAAAGAGCGAAGATAGTGTTTTGTTGGTTGTCCATCGCAAGAGATAATACACAAATTACAAAGCAGTTAAGGGAAGTAAGCAAGTTATATATGACATGATTTCTCCCGAGTCCTCCCCCATTCCGACGTGATGGCACATTGAAAACCTAGGTCAGTACTAGTTCATCTAACAACAAAATTTTATAAAGTGTCAAAAGAACAATGGTCCGTAAAATAACATTTCAACATAAGAGCGGATCACATGTTAACTTTAAAAAATAATCTAGTATTGACGTTTGCCTGATCTATAAACATAATAACATAAGGTGGCGGTGTAATTTTTAGACTATTTGAGATAGCAAATGGGCTTTTTAGTTGATCGCTTGCGAACATCTAAGGTTAATACCACGTTTTTTGTCAGGCTAGTTTTGTTTTATTCCATAAACCTGATAACTGCCGCATCCGCGCCGAGAAAGAGTTTTAGAATTTATTCCAGAAGTTTCAGTTCTTCAACTATATTCATTCAGAAATGGACAAATCATGTAGATATCTTGTTAAATAGATCATTTTAGATCGGAGCGTATTAATAGAAACGGGAAAGTAAAACTATTGCTGATCAACAAGTATAGTGGGATATTGAGAGTCCACTACACTATCACGCATCTGTTGCGTAACCTTATTGATAGTGCTTGCTGGTACAGCCGGGTTAAATTTGATATGTCTGCTAAACGTTCTTTTGTTCTCAACAGGTAGCGGCGATCTCTCCTGTAAATAAAACCAGTTAAAATTAACTGGTATGTAATCCAAGATTTAATACGCCAAAGAAAGTTTGATGTTTTAAATAGAAATAGACCAATATAGCAATTCTCATTGATGTTTTATTGATATTTTTTAAAAACATTAAACATATTTTTTTCACCGAAAGCATTGATATAAAACTACAGACTCTAATCGTTCTCTCAAATGCAAATAAACATATAAAAAAAACAAGATAATAACCATGTTTACTGTTTTATGGCATAATCATGAAATTATGTGTATTTTATATCACATTAAAATACGTAAATGCATTTGTGACATGCTTCAAATAACGAAAAAGTGCATATTTGTTATTATAGACCATCCATTTGCAGCACATGCATTTTTCTTTGTTGGATCTTCAACGAAACGTTCCACGTTGATGAAATTACAAGTCCTCAATTTAAATAAGTCATGCGGATAAAAGAATTTCAACAGTAGGCGATTTGATATATGACATTAAGATGAAACCTTAACCTATTGAAGTCTCTTTCATTACAAGATAAATACTTCCTTTTTCAGATCGATCTGTTGAATTATATTCCTATCATATTTACGTTTTTTTTCAATCCCCCCCTTTTTTTAAACCGCTTTGACTCAATCGCTTGCCCGGACTTCCGAGCTTTCTATAAGACATGTTAATTTCGCTCTTGGTTATGGATGTTTTCAGAGTGCGGAATATGGGACATTTTCCATGTGTTAATCAGCACGTGTTCAGTCCTGCAAAAAAGAATGGGAATGCTATTTTTTTTTCTTCAACTAAGTGCGAATTTGTCTTTTGTGGAAATGTGATTGTCATCAAATATAAACAAATATTTCTCCCGAGTCCTCCCCCATTCCGACGTGATGGCACATTGAAAACCCAGGTCAGTACTAGTTCATCTAACAACAAAGAAAGTAACACGTTCAGCCTTGTTCTGAAATTCGTCGCGTCACGTGATATCTTAAAAGCTACAGTGGTAGCATTGTGAAACTTGTTTATTGTGATACCGGCTAAGGGCAAGATTTGCGGCATTGTGGTTGGTGTCGGCGAAAATACATTAATCATAAAAACGTATTAATGCACTATGTAAATACAATCCGGTGTGGTCTAGTGGTTAGGATTCCTGGTTTTCACCCAGGCGGCCCGGGTTCGATTCCCGGCACCGGAAAGATGTATTTTAATTTCCTATTATAATATGAATACATCTATATGAGAAATAGTCCACAAAGGTACAAACAAATCATTTTTGTATGAACCCCTTCGTGGTGGGACAGTTTTCGCAACAAAACCATATAAACAGACATAAATGATGTTTCAGGTTAATTTAATGTATATCGTTTACTTTTTTATATGTTTATCAAATTTTTGTCTAAATATTAAAGAGCGCAACAAGTGTCTGTGTACTGCACCAAGATGTGCTGTATTCAGTGTTTGTATGTACATGTATGCTAGATCGGTTCAAGGCGGAGATTCCTGCTTTGATAATTGTATATTTAGAGTTGGCGTTTTATTTAAAAAATAAAGATGTCATAATTTCTGGAGTTTAATTGTTTACTATACTAGACTCCATACGATAGTTGTTAGCCGACGACGCTTCCATCGATAGTCAAGTCAAGACAATCTAAATGGTAAATACTTTTGTACAACTTTGATGAAAATTGTGCCATGATGCAGGTTTAAATTGAATCTTAAACGGGAGGCGGAAAACTACAACGGGCGAGGCATGGTATGGTATTGCGCAAGGGGGGGGGGGTTAGAGGGTTAAGGTTAGGGTTAGGGTTAGTGTTAGGGGTCGGGTTAGGAATTGGGTCAGCCTAAACCCAACCCTAACCCTAACCCGACCCCTAACCCTAACCCTTACCCTAACCCTCTTTTGGGGTTATCACCCCTGACCATGCCTCGCCCGTTGTAGTTTTCCGCCTCCCATCTTAAACACACACAAGATAAGTATTGATGCAAAGCATCAAAGGAAAGGGCGTCGAGAATTTCAGTGTAAAAGGTACTCAATGAAGTTACATGGAACGATTTTTTTTTCTACTGTAAATATTAATATATTGACTGATTATATTAAACAAAATAGAAAAAGATACTGGTAAAACCATTATCTATAATTTTGTGTTATAATCCCCAAAGGACCATTATTTATGATGTTGTGTTATAACCCCAAATAACCATTATCTATGATTTTGTGTTGTAAGCCCCAAATATTTCATAGTTCATTTTATTTACATTGGTTTTCTTTTCTTTTACTGGCATCCGTGTGCAGTTTTCATTAATGGAACAGAACTGTGTAGGTTTTAAAAAATCTGCTTCATCTTGTAAGCGTTATTTCATATTTTTCTCAACTTAAAGGGGAGATGATTCTGAACTTATGCTTACGTTGCTCATTTACGATAGTACTCATTGATATGAAAACACTGTAAAAGTTTGAAAAAAATGAAGGAAAACTGTTAAATTGCATGAAAAAGCTGCATTTCACAATACTTTGAAATTCAGTAAAATATCATAATAAATTTATTGCTCCGATATTCATCATTTTCAATAGGGTTCGAGTAATACTGATATAAAACACTTGAAAAGTTTAGAAAGATTCAGACGAAAGTTGTGAAATGTTTTAAACAAGTGGAAATTGTTTATTTTGTTAAATTTAATAGAAAAAAATCTGGACTTATTGTCCCGATGTTTCTCATTTTAAATGAGGTAAAAATGCTCATTGAAATGAAGTCACTGTAAGTTTGGAAAGAATCTGATAAAAAATGTTGACATAATCACCTAACCAAGCAGTTTATCACTTTTATTTTTATATTCAAAGAGACATAATTCTGTACTTTTGTCCGATATTGCTCATATAGAGTTTGGGTTGGGTCCTCATTGATAAAAAACCTGTGCAAGATTGGGAACAATCGGATGAAAATTTTGGACAACGATTTCAATATTTCTCAAATTCTAAGGAAGATAACTATGGACGTAATGGTCGGATAATGCTAAAGGGCCCATACCACCTGGATAGTAATACGTGTCGCGCTTCGCGCTCTATATGTGGTTCTTTAAAAAACTCCGAGGAGTGCTTGACTCTAGGGAAACGGGTTGCTGGGACACAGCTCCTCCTTGATAAGCGACTGCTTCCTTTATTGCAACTCATTGTTACAATCAATAATACGTGTCGCGCTTCGCGCTCTATATGTGGTAGGGATAGTACTTAGGGCCTATGATAGACAACCATAAAAATACATGGATAATAGATGTGGTGTTTGCATTTATTTGTTAACATAAAAAGACGTGATTTTTTTTATAAGATATTTAAGTATGTAAGAAATTTTAATTAACGTTGTCACCACGCGGCATCCATTTATTTTAATATAAATGTCCAATTTAAGAAAAATGGATTTTAAAATGTCTACATACAATAAAGCTTTATTATATTTGTTAACCTGACTGAAAAAAAAATGTCGGCCGCCGATATTATTCCGTCCGGGATTGAACCGGGGGCCTTTAGATGATTGTTGCGTAAACAACTTCAGTCAAACGCTCTCCCAACTGAGCTATTCCGGCTGACATCATTTATGTACTGCTATTTGGTGAATTTGTGTATAGCGATCGTTATTATATGTCTATTAATAAACTATACATTGTACGTTTTCGTACCACTACGCCTTCCAATAAACTTGCTCGCGCGATAGGTCGTCAAATATCGTATTACATTAATTCTCCACTAAATAAGCAAATTAGGAAAACCACAAAATAAATATATTTTGATTATGTTTTGTTTTTATACAAAACCAGAAAGTTTCGCGTATTTTCCCAGTCCTGTGATCTTTTCCCTGTGATAAGTTGTGGATCAGTTATTAATTAAAACAATTAGCTTTGCATTATTGGCAATACATGTTGTAATAAATGTAATAGGCACAAATGCAGTACTTATTTACACTAATTAACACAAAAAATCACCACTACGCAAGATATTCTTAAAACAAAAATATATACATCGATCCGTAAAATAACTTCTCCTTCCATAAGCGAAAAAGAAATACATTACATACTAGTCGCCGCTCTCCAGAGCGAAGCCAATTATTTATACCGTCTAACCCATATGTGTTTTGAAGGAGTTTGTTATGTAAAAAGTAGTTTAAATGTATATTTTTTTATTTATGATATATCGCACATTGCTCGATTACCTGTTTATGAAAATGAGATTCTAGATAAGGGAATAATAGGTATAAAAAAGTACTTGGGCTTGTACATTATAAATTAAAATTAATCCGAGCATACTATCCGAACGTTTCCGAACGTATATCAAGAAGGTGTACCAGTATACCGTTGTATTTCTAAAAACAACATAGCTTATTTAGTTACAAAACGTGACAAAAATTGTATAGACAATATACACACATGCAACTTAAAAGATCTGTTTTTTCCCAGAAAAACTACGAAGAAGCTTAGGATGTTTGAAAAGGATATGTTCAATTTTTTGGCATTTTGGTACTTTTGTAATGCTATGTATTGATAAATGTCAACTGCGGAACTAAAATGTGCCAGTCTTATATTTACAATGAGAGTTTCGTTAGAAATAACAGAAAAACAAGAGATGTGTTTGTCAGAAACACAATGCCCCCTATTGCACCGCTTTGAAGCCATAAATTTGACCTTTGACCTTAAAGGATGACCTTGACCTTGACTTCTCACCACTCAAAATTTGCAGCTCCATGAGATACACATGCATGACACATATCAAGTTGCTATCTTTAATATTGCAAAAGTTATGAAAAAGGTTAAAGTTTTGGTTAAAGTTTTTGAATTTGTTTTTTTGACCTTTGAACTTGAAGGATGACTTTGACCTTGATCTTTCACCACTCAAAATGTGCAGCTCCATGAGATACGCATGAATGCCAAATATCAAGTTGCTATCTTGAAAATTGCAAAAGTAATGACCAAGGTTAAATTTTATGTTAAAGTTTTGGGACACACACACACACATACAATGACAGACAGACCAAAAACAATATACCCCTGATCTTTCGATCCGGGGCATAAAATTGTTTTTCTTGGGCTCGAAACAGGGGATTTTTTATTGATAGAATATCGCCTGAACCCCAGTTGTTTCGCATTTGAAACGATTAATAATTTGATAATTTGATTGACATGTAACGTAATGATGACATATCAACAACGATGTATTTTCAAAACGTCATCAGTGTTATTTCGCTCCTTGACGCTCAGCGTTTTTTTAGTGTTTTGAATCTGTGATTGTTCTTATATAGAAAATGGTCTTTTCCATAACATGTGAACAAGTGCTGTAACACTGAATCAAGTTGGCAAGACGTAAGGCATGACGGTTTGTGTCGGCAAAAACACACCACTAATAAGTACTTCTTCAGGGCCGTAAGAAGGAACTTTTGACTGCGGGGGAAGGGGAAGGCAAAACCGGGGAGGTTGCGGGAGGGATGTCCCCTTCCTAATTTTTTTTATTTTGCACTTTTCAAAGTGAATCATTATGCTTATGACATTATTTTGTGATACAAATTTAACGAAAATAACAAGAAAATCAGAACCATTTTGAAGTCTTAAGCTATAAACATTGGTGTGAAATTCACACCAATATTTAAAGCTTTACATGTCAGAAAAGAATGATGTTTAATCACGAAGGAAAGCTTATGTTGAACAAAAAAAAACACACTTTATTATGAAATGCAGTATAAAGTATGACGGACATATTACCGTTATAGTATTTTATCTTTGAAGTTTCAAAATAAATTACGAATAAAATTCAAATTTTAAATCCGGTGTGGTCTTGTGGTTAGGACTCCTAGTTTTCATCCAGGCGGACCGGGTTCGATTCCCGGAACCGGAAATATTTCGTTTTATTTCATGTAACAATATGAACACATCTTAATTTCAGATTTCAAATACTCCACAAAGATACAAATATAACACCTATGTATATACCCGATGTGATGGGAAAATTTTCTCAATAAAACCAAAATATCAGAAAAACCTGTATCATATTTATTAAATGTATTTCATTTACGTTTAATGTAAATGTGCATCAATTTTTGCCATTAAGGCCGGGAAAACATGTCTGTATACTGCACAAACATGTGATGTTCCGGTATTCAGTGTTTGCAAGGGAAATACCAACGTTATGAAATACTAGGTGACAAATACACCAAAGTATATAAGGTCGTTCCAAGGCAAAGATCAAGTTTTAATGCTTGGATATGTATAGTGTTTGTTCTGTACAAACAATAAAGATGATAGTATTTCTAGAGACTGATAGAATTTGATAGAGGTCATACGAATAAACGGCACACGACGACGCTTTCATCAACAGTCAAGTCAAGACACATTAAATGGTTCATACCATTTTACACAAAATAGGTTGATGAAAGTTTGTCATGATGCAGGTTTGGATGATATTAAACACAAATTATTTGTACCACCAATCCCCCATTTGTGGTGGAATAGTTTGTTGTTTAAAAATAATTTGAATTTTTATGACTGACATACATTGCAGATTTACCTGTTTATGAAAATAAGGTCCTTGGTTGGGGAATAAGATAAATTCAATAGTATTTATTGATATGTAAAAACATAACATAACAAAATCCGAAGATACTATCCTAACGTATATCGTGTAGGTGTACCGGTATATTGTTGCATTTCGATAAAAAATATGAACATGTATAAGTAACAAAAGATGACACAAATGGTATTAACAATTTACATACAAGCTATGTAATAATAATGTTGTGTTTGCTGTTTTTAGATGAATTTTGAATCAGCTGGATTGTTTGAAGAGACTTGTTCACAGCTTTTTGCATATTTGTAGTTCGTCTCTAAATGCTATAAATTGATACATGCCAACGACGGAACATAACAGTTACAGTATAATAACAAGACGAGGATGTAAAAAAATAAAGATAAAAAGTTTATCCTTCCTGGGCTCGAACCAGTGACATTTGGATTTATAGGCTATCGTCTTGACCACCCGGCTACCATCATTATATATAAAAGATTTGACACGTTATACAAATGTTAAAGGTGGGTTTTATTATTAAGTTATTTATGACACTTAGTAAAGTTTCTCCAAGAATTTTGGAGAGGCCTCATGTGCAAAGAATCGAGAAATGCCATCCGGGTTCACTTTGAAAATAATTTAACCTACGAAGAACTACGAAATAAAGTTCGCGAAGAAGAATTTGAGGTGAAGCTTTTGAAGGACAAGGAGAGACATAAAATTGGGAATGTGAGTCAGCTAAGGGTTGACACAGATGTGTGTCAAAGTTCAGATTTAAAACAACAGATAATGAGGAAAATTGACAGTCTCGATCGCAAGTTGGAAGACTTGATAAAGGAACGACTTGCAGATCGGCAAATAATAAACAATATTGCTACAAATACCTCATCCAAATACTGACAGAGAGGATTTCAGAGAGGTGGATACAGCAGACGCCCAATCATTTTCTAAATAACCGGAATTATGAAAGAGCTGATGAGCCCGATAAATTGATAGGGAATCATCCAGCGTCAAAAGAACATTTGAACAAATTAACGTCGTTATTGTGGGTCGAATAGACGACGTTAACGGTTCTGACCCAAAACAACGAAAATGTTATCCATTTGATAGGCTTATCAGTTGTTCTAAACAATCCGATATACGTATAAATGGCTACCCTACAGGAGCTTTGATTGACAGTGGAACGACTATAAACTGCTACGAACAAAGGGACCCAAATCTATTTTTTAGAGGATTGTTATTATAGTTTAGAGGATTGAAAGCTATCAATTACAGGAGCTAACGGAACCGAACTTTTGTATATGGGATACATCGAAGCAGCTTTATCAGTTCCTAATATAAGGGAATAAATATTTGACGTACCCGTTTAGGTATTGCCCAACACGGAGTACAATAATAATTGTGCCAGTCTTCATATGTACCAATGTGATACGGCACCTTCGCTCCTTGCAATTAAAATGGAAAGCAGCTGTAATGGCTACGTCTCTGGCGACGAACAACGGCTTTGTGGTTTCTACGAACAGATCTATTGTAGAACTACCACTGTACGAAACGATGTCAATATCCGGTTTAGTTAGAAAGTCAACACAGGATTCGGCCGCTTTTACTGAGCCTTCAGACAAGGTGTCAGGTCGAATTGGCGTATACCCGCGTGTTTTCCGCCTTGACAGCAGAGGTAACACTGCCCGAGTTTCTTTCTAAACCCATTAAAATTGTCCCTAAAACCGTCCTTTGTAAATTACAACCAGCAAAGGTACAGCGTTCATGGACACCCGACACCGCAGAGACGCCATTAAACGCAACGCGTGTACAACAACAAATAAATAGGGAAGATATATATAAGTTCTGCTATAACCTGAAAATTGAAATAAATAATTTAGAACAAAAAGAGCATTGCAAAGACATGTTGTCTGAAATGAGACTTTTTTTCTTCCGCGCCATTAGATCTGGTTAATACCGATCTCGTTCGCAACACCATACGGCTATGTGATAACGAATCATTTGCGCGTTCCGGCTGGACTCATAAATGAGGTTCGTAATCATGTATAGGAAATGTTGGACATCGGCGCTATTTTGGCCACCATCAAGCCCGTACTCATCCAACGTCTTCATTGTTCGGAAGAAAGACGGAACTATACGCTGTCTGCATTGATTTTAGGAAGCCGAATAGCCGTACCACAAGGATGAGTATGCCATTCCCCGCATTGGCGACACCATTTAGCTCCTTTCCGGTTCCCGGTACTTCACTAAGCTCGACTTGAAGTCGGGGGTACTGGCAAAAGGAGTTGGCGGAAAAAGACATAGAAAAAACCGCGTTTCAAGTTGGCGGTTTATGCTTCTTTGAGTGTCACTCGGCCTCTGCAACGCCCCGGCTACATTACACCGATTAATTTAGCGTTGCATGGATGAATTCAACCTCAAAGAATTACTTATATACCTTGACGACATCGTTGTTTTCATACCTTATTTTTCGGAGGCTGTTCAAAGACTAATATCATATTTACAGCGTTTAAAAAAGACCATAAGCTTAAACTTAAAGCTTCAATGTGAATTTATTAAACCTCAAGGGGTCTATTTAGGTCATTCGGTCTCAAAAGACGGTATCAAAACCATCCCAATTAAGATCGAGACGATCCTTAAATTGATAGTACCGACATTTATAAATGAGGTTCGAAGTGTTTAAGGATTTGCCGGTTGTTATCGAAATTTTATAAAAAAAACACTTTTCCCAGATAGCCCGGCCTCTCAACGACCTCCTGATCAGCACCTCCGGAACCAGTCAATTACAAAGAAAAAGTTAACATGGGGTGAAGCACAACAGCTTGCCTTCGACACTCTTGTTCACACTGGTTCGATTCCAGGAACGTAAACTTTTTTATTTCGTAAATACTATTCTTGTGTATATACCGGAACGGTTTAGCTCGGCACTTAATTGACGGTTATAAATTTATAGCATTTAAAGGAAAACGACAAAAATGCCCAAACTCTGAACAAGTCCCTTGAAACGTCCTTACGCTCATGCAATGTAAATCTGAATTAAACACACAAAATCTTTTTGCATTATTGAAGTAACATTCTCATACATTGCAGAAGTACATGTTCCTGAAAATTAGGTTCTTGATAGGGGGATACTATGAATTCACAAGAGATTAAGAACGTTTATATTTATGCCATTAAACAAAATATATATCGTGTAGGTGTACCGGTATTGCTTTTCTATAAAAAAGATAAGCATATTTAGATTCAAGCACTTGACAAAAAATGTATAAACAAAGTATATACATGAAACTAAACAATAGTTTGGTTATCATTGCGAACACAAAGGATAAAGACGTGATACAAATTTCTTAGTATCTAGATTTTATTTTTTGTAATAGTGTACAAAGATATGTGTGTTTTATTCAGATATTTAAAAGATCGAATCAGCTTCGAACGTTTTGACTTGTTCACAGATTTTGGCATTTTTCATATTTTGTAATGATGTTTATTGCTAAATATCATTAGCGGAAAAAAAGTTCACATATCATAACAGTTATAGGAGTTGATAAAGAAATAACAAAGACAAAAGATTAACCATCCGGGATTTGACTGAGTGCGATTTGTATTGATACGCTATCGTCTTAACCATCCGACCACTATCCTGTTTACATAAATATTTGAAACGATATATAAAGTAACCTCGTGTTATCGCAAATCATCAAGAAAACAATAAAAAAGACAGTCGAAATTGTTCGGTTGTTTTGCATTTGTAAAGCTTTAAAATTTGATCAATTTGAAATATAATGATTGACGAAAGTGTATTTTTCAATGCGAGTTATCTGGGTTATTTCGATCCATGGTGCTCAGTGTTCCATACTGTTTTCAATCTGCGAAATAAGTTAAGAAAATTGACTTTTCTATCAATTTCAATGATCAATTTCATGCGGGCTGAGGACAAGATGTACCGTATTATTATCTGTGTCAGCTTATAACGCACCTAGCATAAATAGTTTTTAATGCACTGATCGAGTACATATAATCCGGTGTGGTCTAGTGGTTAGGATTCCTGGTTTTCACCCAGGCGGCCCGGGTTCGATTCCCGGCACCGGAAATTTGTATTTTATACCGTAATAACGGATATGTACATTATGTATAGTTTGGTTTTCCGTCTCAAAAGTAAAGGTGATATAATTTCTGAGTTGCTGTTCGGATTAAGCCGATGACGCTTTGATCAACAGTCAAATCAAGACTATGTATACAATGGCAAAACAATTATTGAACGCAGCATATTAAGGTTTGATGATGAGTGTGATGAAGGTTTGAATAATATTTTCAAACACAATTTATCTATACCGTCCATTTCAAAGATTATTTGAAATGTTTGTTATTTAAAAAGTATTTTACATTAATAAGATTTGCATAAAATTGAAGTAATATCTCATACATTGCAGGCATATCTTTTTTTGAAAATAAGGTTCTAGATAGGGGAATACTATGAATTCACAAGTGATTATGGACATGTTTATTACTTACTTTAATACGTCAAATGCGGTACGAAAAAGTTCAAGTCTTATAACAATAATAGGAATTGCGAATGAAATTCTAAATAAAAAAGTTTAAGCCTTTCTGGGCTTGAACCAGTGACATTTCGATTGATATGCTATCGCCCTAACCACCCGGCTACCATCATGTTATATTCAGGATTAAACACGTTATATAAACCATTCTTTTGTTACCGCAAAATGTAAAGAAAACGACGGCAACAGTCGAAACTATTCATTTGTTAGGCACATGCAAAGCTTAATAATTTGATCAATTTCAAATAAAATGAATTCTCATAAGGAACTTTTTTTTTCACTGCGAGTCTACGTTATCTGGGTTATTTTGCTGGGTGATGCTCAGAGTTCTTTACTATTTTGATCCTGTGATAAATGGAAAATTGTCTATAATCCTTGAACAAGTCCCTCTACCACAGGATCAATTTCATGTGGGCTGAGGGCAAGATGAACGGCATTATGGTCCGTCGGCTTAAAACGCACCTAGCATAAATACTTTATAATGCACAGCACCTATAAATCGGTATGGTCTAGTGGTTAGGATTCCTGGTTATCACCCAGGCGACCCGGGTTCGATTCTCGGCACCGAATTTGTATTTTATTCCGTTATTACGGACATGTACATTTTTAATTTAAAACAATCCGAGGATGCTATCCGAAAAGTATATCATATAAGTGTACAAGTATATCGTGGTATTTCTATAAATAATATATACATTTATCACATGCCATACCCTGTTTACCATGTAATATAACCATTGCATATATTTTTTTATTACACATGTTTTAAGATACTTTTTAAGCGTTTTCATTGGCTTATTTTCGTTCGATTTACCAATCGTATTTTGTTATTTTGCTGAAATGACGTCAAATGACGTCACAAATGTAAACAACGTTCGGGATCTATAATTATATTTGCGTATCATATTTTATTAAACTCATAAAATATGGTATGATATGACAACTCGTGCCATATCCTATATAAACAGGTTACAAAACGTGACGCAAATTGTTTAAACAATGTACATACATACAACTGAACAACTCTACGTGGAATGGTGTCAATAGGGAAAACTAAAGATAAACAAGTGATACAAAATAAGTCTGGTCTGGATTTTATTTGATGTAATAGTGAAAAAAAATCTGTTTTAAGATCTGTTTTTTCCCAGATAAACAATGAATAAGCTTAGAACGTTTAAAAGGACTTGTTGACAGTTTTTTTCTCATTTTTATAGCGTTGTTATTTTTTTAGATATTTAAGAGCGCAAAATTTGGCTCTCTACGGCACCATTATGTGATGTATTCAGTTTTTGTAGGTACATGTATGCTAGATCGGTCCATGGCGGAGATTCCAGCTTTGATAATTGTATATTTAGAGGCGGTGTTTTATTTCAAAAGTAAAGAGAATATTATTTTAGGAGTTTAATTGTCTCCTATAATAATCACCATGCGATAAATTACAGCCGACGACGCTTTCATCAACAGTCAAGATAATTTATATTTATGCCATTAAACAACAGTACAATAGGGTTGATGATAATTGTGTCATAACGCAGGTTTAAATTGTATTTTAACACAAAGTATTTATACCGTTCAATCCCAATGTGTTTTGAAGGAGTTGGTTATTTAAAAAGTAATTTACATTTATATGATTTGAATAAATCTGAAGTAACATTCTACCACATTGCAGAAATCCATTGTTCTAAAAATTAGGTTCTAGATAGGTAAATTCTATTAATTAAAAGTAATTATAAAAATAAAAATTATTAATACAAAAAAATCCGAGCTCCTATACGAAATTGTATCGTGTAGATAAACCAGTATATCGTTGCATTTCTATAAATAATACAAGCATATATAGGTTACAAAACGTGATATAAATTGTATAAACAATGCTCATACATGCAACTATACAATCTGCTTTGTTGTATAGGGAAAACCATAGATAAGTGATAAAACATAAGTAGAGTCTGGATTGTTATTGATGCAATGGTATAAAGGAATCTTTGTTTTTTTCCCAAATAAACAATACATAAGCTTATCTAACGTTGAAAGATCGTATTCACAGTTTTAGTCATTTTTTGTAGTTTTGCTATGCTATGTATTGATCAATGTCAACTACGGAACTAAAAAGTTACAGTAAAATATTAACAATAAGAGTTACGAAAGAAATAATAAAAAAATGTTAACCCCGCCCCCCCAACCCCCCCCCCACAACAACACAAAACAACAACAACAACACAACAAACAACAACTGGCTGCCTACAACACAAACATGTGCTTTTCTGGTGTTCAGAGTTTTTGCACGGGAAATAACAACGTAATGAAAAACTAGATGACAAATATACCAACGTATATTAGATCGGTACAAGGCGAAGGTTCTGTATGAATACTTGGATATTTATAGTGTTTGTTCTGTCCCAAAAGTAAAGATGATATAATGTGTGGAGTTTAATTGTTTGGTATAATAGACATCATACGAATAAATGACACCCGCAAACAACAATGAAGGCAATGACAAATTAAATGGCACATACGATTGTACACAGCAAAATAGGTTTGAAGAAAGTGGGTCATAATGCAGTTTTGAATAATATTTTGAAACTCATATTATTTATACCGTAAATGTCCCATTTGTGATGGAAAGGTTTGTTGTTTAAAAACAAAATTTAAATGTATATGACTGACATATAACAGAAGTAACATTCTCATACATTGCAGAATTAACTGTTTATGAAAATATGGTTTTGGGTCGGGGAATTAGACGAATGCAATAATAATTTTGGACATTTATATTCATAACTTAACAAAATCCGAACATACTTTCTAATTATAAAAAGTATATTGTGTATGTGTATATCGTTGCATTCAGTTGGGTTGCATCTGTAAAGCTAAATAATTCGATCAATTTCAAATAAAATGACTTGTCATCAAAACAATGTATTTGCAATGCGATTATACGTTATCTTTACTATTTAGCTCGGTGATGCACACAGTTGTGTACTGTTTTGAATCTTTGAACATAAAATAAGAAAAGTTTCTTTTCAATAATATGTGAATAAGTACATCTAACAAATTTTTAATTTGATAATCTGAGGGCAAGATGAACGGCATTATGGCCCGTGTCATAAAAAAACACACCACACGATATATACTTAATGCAGTTTGTAAATACAATCCGGTGTGGTCTAGTGGTTAGGATTCCTGGTTTTCACCCAGGCGGCCCGGGTTCGATTCCCGGCACCGGAAATATGCATTTTTATTTCCCATAAAAATATGAATACATCTTAAATTCAAATAGTCCACAAAGGTTGAATTATAACAATTCTGCAAAAACTCCGATATGGTTGGACAATTTTCACAACAAAACAAATCTCACGTACAAAAATGTTGTAGACTATTCATTAAATGTATTTCTTTTTTTTAAATTTAACTGTTGATCATTTTTTTGGTCTAAATATTTAAGGCGCTCAAACTTGCTGTTTATTGCATATACACGTGAGGTAAACACGCCAACACAAGTACTTCTCATTGCATACTGTAAAAATAATCCGGTGTGGTCTAGAAGAACCCTGCAGATCTTCAACATCCCGGCCTTCCATAAATGCTTTTATTAATTTTATAATATGAACGAAAATAACCCACTATTATGTAAATTTTGACATATAATCACATTTATCTAGGATGGTGCAACTGAGACTTTAAGAATTAAAAAAAATCAAATATTTACATTCGTACCATGTTGCTATGTGCCTTTACATTCGTACCCAAACCATCATTTATGTAACCTATACTTAACATATGTCGGCTTTTATGTCAAAAAGTTTCAATATCAGACCTAATTAGTGTGTACATTTATCAGTATTTGCCTTATATAATGACCCTGAAGATATGAATATAGCATTTTGTAGCTGATACAAAGATGCACACTTTATGCAAACAAACCATTTCATGTTTATGCCCCCGGATCGATAGATCGGGGGTATATTGTTTTGACCTGTCTGTCTTTCTTTCTGTCCGTCATTTTGCCCCAAAACTTGAACCTTACAGTTAAGTTTTGCAATAACTTTTGATATATTGAACATAGCAACTTCATTTTTTGGCATGCATGTGTATCTCATGGAGCTGCACATTTTGAGTGGTAAAAGGTCAAGGTCATCATTCAAGGTCAAACGTAAACAAAAAGCGGCGCATTAGGGGGCATTGTGTTTCTGACAAACACATCTCTTGTTTTAAGTGAAAAAATGGTAACAACAATGATAAATTAACTGCTCAGATTACTGAGGTTTTGTTTCTGAGGTCTAATATATAGTTTGAAGGTAATGATGGTGTTCTAATATTAATTATAAATCCCATAAAGTATTACACCATAATTTCTGCTATGTGTGTGTTTGTGTGTGATACAGAATTATACAAACAACATCTCAGTATCAATTTTAATATGAACATTCAAATCCATTTACTATGACAACAAATAATATTCTGTGCATTATTTACATTATAAGAATTGCTGTTTATTTGGGATCCCCACCAGGATTTGAACCTGGATTTTCTCTTCATGTGAAAAGGTGTGTTTGCTTACACTATAAGGATGTTCCCATTAACAGCAATATTGGTTGCAATTATATAAAATTATGTCATATATATATATATTAATTATTTCCAAAAGTAAAGAAACAAAAAAGTGAAAATAATTTTTTAAAGCTTATAAAACACAATTCGTTCTCCCGCTGCTTTTCAAGGCAGATTGTCACTTTACTTATGACGTGTACCATAAGGGCTTGGGACGTTCTAGCTTTTATATATGCAAAACACAAATGAATAAGTCGCTGTTAATACAAGCTAGGTAGCATTACGATTTGTTAAATTGTTACTTCAGTTGATATTAATTCTGTTGTTGTTAAAGTCAATATTAATACTGTTGTTGTATAAGTCCAAAAGCACAGTGCCAGAAAATGCTATTATGTCCAGATATTCTTACGTGAATGATGAATATCCAGCTATTAATGTTTAACTTTTTTCATTTGGTTTCTTCTTTACATAGCCCTTCATCTTAAGGGCACTGTTCATAAGATTCCGAGGACTTAAAGGGGCACCATCAATTTTCATAATACTGTTTATGCTCACCCGTATTCCTGTCCTCGAAACATTTATTGCAGCTGCGGTATGGCAGCTTTGTGTGGTATTGTCTCCGGAACTCCTCTGCCTGCTCAGCTTCCAGCTTCCTGTAATGCGTTGAAGAGTACGGCAGGTAATGTTCGGCTGGGGCTGAAATCGACGAAGTCTGTGCCAGGTCAGGGGCGGGAACAGTCACAAATCGCACCAATGGTGCTGGTGCAATGGGCACCTGCACTTCATGCTTTAACTCATCTGGTGGAAGAATTCTTCTGCGCACTTTATGAATGAGGTAACCTTTCGTGCTGATCTGGATGGGGAACTTGTGTTGTTCAGTGGTTCCTGTTTCCAAGGCAACTGGCCTTTTCATGGGCGCTGGCAGTGACTCAGGCGCTACCAGTGGAAGGGCCAGTCCCTGTTCCAGCAAGGTCATATCCCTTCCCTTTCCATGAGCACTGAACCGGAAATCAGACAAAGATAATAAATTGAATCTTTCATTTAATAGAAACAATAAAAAGCATTTCTTATGTTAATTGATTTTTATTGTCATATAAATAGTGATATATATATTGACTCAAAATGTTAATGAAATATTAACGCACAATTGAACGCAAAACTATGTATGAAAAGAGCGCTATACACATCAGGTGAAATAATAATAATACGCACATAATATTTATGTATATGTGAACTAGTCAATAAAAACCTACCAAGCAGTCAAGGTGGGCTGGTTTATATCAGACAGCTGAATGTGAGTCTGCATCACACGCTGACGGTTGAAGACCATCTCTCGAATCTCGTTATATTTCTCCAGTACTGCCCGCCACCACGCCTGAGAAAAGCCTTCTTTGATGGTTGAAACCGGAAAGGCTGAGCGCAACTTGACCAGCAAGACTTCCCGATACCTATTACAGTCAGGCCAGTGGCTGGACCAAGGTGTGGGGCCAAAGCACATCTGTAAATGTTAAAGATAATGGTTTATATTATATGAATAATACAGACACAAAATAACAGACATCAAACAGTAAAAATAGGTTAGATACATGTTGCTTATTTGCTTATAATTCCTGATGAACTTGTAGAACATTAATGAAAATTTATAAATTGAAAATGAACTTTTGTGACGTTGTGTAGTTTTCTTGCCCTCTGACACTCTGGGCTCCAGGAACCAGCTTGTCCGGATTGTCTTTGGTGCCTCGCAGCGTCCCTTGATCAGCTGGGTCTGGTGTTGGTCGTAAGGGAACATCTTAGACTAAAGCTTCACAATGTGGTAAGCTTCGGCATTGGTTATGGCCTAACTTTTCTAGTCTTTCAAATGAAACAAGTACTCAGCCAGGTCCATCACATGAAAATAACCTGCAACTCTGTCTGGTCCAATAGAGTCTTGAAAGAATGGATAATCAGTTTTAAAATGTATTTATTTAAAAGTACATGACGTATTATGCTTATTTTGCACAGTTCTCGGATTAAAACACCAATGTAACATGCTGTCTCCATAATATACATACTGATATATAAATGGTCGTAACAATAAAGACACAAAGATATTAATGTATATATTGAGTTATTAGTTTCCATTAATTAATCCACATGAAATTGTAAAATTGTAAAACACTAATGAGTGATCGCTTGAGGAAAGAATGCCTTAGTTTAATATAATATATATCATTCATTAAAACCTACCTCAGCTTGATCCTCAACTTGTTCGGAACTGCCAGCGATCGCTGTCGCTGATGTAGCAGTAGCTGCAGATAATGATGTAGTAGTTGCTGCAGCTGTTGTCACAGAAGCTGCTGTTGCTGTTGTCACAGAAGCTGCTGTTGCTGTTGTCACAGAAGCTGCTGTTGCTGTTGATGCAGTGCAAACTTTCAGTGGCTAGAATGTAGAATGAATCTATGTCTAGCACTATCCTGCTCAGCCAGTACAGCTCCCGCTTGCTGAGATGGGTAACCTTGCAAAAGGGACAGGTCAGCGCCATTCTGCATAGCTGCAGTGGAAGCCACAGGAATAGCCGATGTCCAAAATATATAATTGACACCAAAATGAATGCCAGCACACACAATACAAAAATGTTTTAATTTTTATTATTCTTAATACCAGTAAATTGATATCAAATGCTTACTGAAGTGCAAACAATTTCGAAAATAAAAAATAAAATAGAAGCATATAATTTTACTAAAGATAAATATGTTATATAAACAGAAATTAAGGCATTAAGGTTAGGAAATATCTATTAATTTCAGTTAGTGACACTTAGATGAGACAAGAAATTATTGTGATTCTTGTGATGAAGGAGAAAAAAAAAGAAGAAGTCAAAGCAATATAAGGAAATAAACGTGAAACCCTATCAATTAGCAAGGAAAGTTAGCCAAAAGAAGCAAGAAAGAAACGCGTTATGTGAGGTTTATAACTATATAAAGGTACACATCTGGTAAAAAAAGCTGTGACATAACAATAAACATTGCAATAAGGACTCAAGGTTAAAAAACGAGAATAAAAAAGAAACAATAGCAAATTTAGCGAGTGAATTGTTTAAGTAAACAGTATAGCAGCTATTCATAACTAAGACTAAAACCAACACCAGCTATCTATTGCTCTAGAACACCAAAAGACAATACAGGATAGATAATTGCACAGATAAAGATTAACAGACACCGAATAAATACATTGTTACCTCTTGTTGGATAAACATCAGCACCACTATTGAAATAAATAACATTGAATATTATATTTAATTCTTTGATAAATAAATTAATTGTAAGAAAAAACAAATTTTGTGCATTAACATATTTCCTATACTTAAAAGTTCTATTGATTATGTAATAAATACAATAAATTTGTTCAGTTTAGAATGATATTTGCAAACTAATTGCAAGTTTTTAAATTAATAGTTATTTTGAATTAAAAGTTAATTACCTTGTCTAGCAGCCTCGATTTGTTCAACCTGCCTTACAAGCATGTCGTCATCGTTACTCATTTCCTTTCTGGCGGAAAACTTGGCGTGGGTCAGGTTTGGCCTTATAGGTCGAAGGCGGGCAGACTGTTCCCTTAACTGCTTTCGAGCCTGGTCAGCAGGCATCACGCTAAACAGCAATGCCTTGGGTGTCGGAACACTTGGAGCGGGTGTTGTTTTCTTCTCCTTTTTCGCTCGGTGGCACTCTACAGCTTCTATGCCTAAAACAGTGAAAGTTATTTGGTGTGTTACAGGTTACGTAAAATAACTAAAAAAAGAGAACAACAAATCTAAACATAAACAACTGCTGACTATCAAAAATGCCAATACATAGTAGAATAACCCAACATTTGCGTATTTTGGACAAATTATTTTTCAGATAAATCAGGGAATCTGAAGAACATGCATATACACATAGAGTACCATTAAATAAAATTAACGATAGAATACACTTTAATATTATCAAAACAATGAATGCTTTTAATATATGTCTCCAATCAGAAGAAAAGATTAAAAAAAAACATTTACAAACATACATTTATTTATTAAACATTTACAAACGCACTTATTCAGAAAGTTTGAAGTACAATAAAAAATTGAGGTAACACTTCACTCCTATTGAATAAAATAATGTACAGCTCGATTGAATATTTCTTTTTTTTCTTAGTCTCACACATGTATATATAGCAAGTACTTATTCGTTCGGTATAAAATCCACCGTTCAATTGAATATTAGTCCCACACATATTTATAAAAAGCAAGTACTTATTCATTTGGTATAAAAATTACCTTGCCTCTTTCTCTACCACATCAGGGGTTTTATTCCAGAAACATCTTAAGTAACTTTTTAAATATTTTCACTTAAGTTCAAAATTACAATGTTTTGTATTTCTTTACTAAATAAAGACATGTATGTTTTTTTTGCTTATCCTCAAATAACATTGACAAAATGATGTTATTTTGATGTAATTTTCGATGCCTAACTATTGCGGTATGAAATGAAACACATAAGAAAAATTCTCAATTTAAGGATAAAAATTGAATTCAACTTAAGATGCTTCTGGAATATCACCTCTGGTGTCTGGCTTAATTTTGGAAAGCCATGTGGGCTGATCATAGTTACTCGTGTGATCAAACGCAGCTCGCCAGATGGAAGCTGATCAAACTTCGGATGAAGACTCATGACTGTACATGTAACAACATTACATGATTGAAACACATATTAATTTTAATAAGTACAGTAAATATTGTCACTGACACTTGTGCAATTTAACTTTTTAACGAAATAGGGTAAATAATTAAAACCAGACACGTTCAAATACTCTATAGTTACACATAAAAAGCAGTATTTTTAACAAGAATATTGGTTATGCGATGAATTCTTACGAAACCACAACAATAATACTCAATGATTTACATAATCCGAAATATATGTACACTACAATAACAAGACGATAATACAAAATATGCACGTTAACATTAAAAACGATAACTGACATTATTAACTTCGATATTATTCCCACCTATTTTAATGAACAATCGTTGTTATAACAGTTCGATTAGTACTAAAAACCGCTCGCAAATAATAAACAGCTTTTCTCGCTAAGAAATCCAAGGTGGCGATTTATGGAAGGTTGTTGGATAGAATGCTGCGATTTGATTGGTCAATTTATGGAAGATTTACGGGAGACTGCTACATAGAGAATAACAGGTTGCTGCCTTGTAATATATCAGGCAAGGCTTAGAATAATATAACGGCGAGGCTTGCCGAGCCGTTATTTTATTCGTGCCGAGCCTGATATATTTAAAAAAAGATCAGGCAGTAACCTGTTTTTCTGTTTATCATACCTCTTCGTCCCCGATTTTAAAGAAATAATATTAAAAAAAACCCCTAAAAAGCTGGCCCCGATTTCTCGAAAATTCTTAAGTCAAATTATTTAAGTTAAGCTGGTAAAAACGAGCTTAAGTTGCATGCTTAAATTAATCCGATTTCACGAACAAATTTACGGGATTAACTTATTAGCTTAAGTACGTTATTTTAAACCAAGTACTTAGCAGGCTTAAGTCTGTTATTGCGGCTTAAATATGGCGGAGATACGGCGTCGTATTCGTCAGTTGCGAAGAGTTGTTAGGATAGAGAGAGTGTTTCAAGATAGGTTGAATCCGCTTGAAGTCGTATCGGACGAAGAGATTTTTCGTCGGTATCGCTTCCGTAGTAGAACAATAATGGACATTGTGGAAGTGCTGTTCCCCTTCTTAGAGAGGCCGACGAAGCGCTCGTCACCTCTCCCACCACTTTTGAGCGTTTTAGTAACGCTTTATTTCTTGGCCTCGGGAGCCCACTATGTGGTGATTGGGGACGTTCATGGAGTTTCGGCGCCCTTTATATGCAGATCCATCAATTGCGTTGTGAAACTGCTGGCGCGAATGGGCGTGCATCGGATAAAATTTCCAAGATTACTTGGCGACACAAAGGCCAAGTTTTATTCCATTGCAGGTATATTATGATAGCTATCATTCTTTTCCTACTTAACATTTTCTGCATAAAATATTGGTGATTTTTAACCTTCATTTTACTCGAGACTAAGAGCGAACAACCAGTTGTCCCCCATTCAGGTAGGTATCGGGTAAAAAGTAAACAAACCAAACGCAAACAAGTTCTGCATCTCAGATCTCTGAAATCGTAATATGTACTGTTCATTTTTACGTATACATTTTTTTATTTATTTATATACTTATAGCTCTAATTTGTGTACATTAGTATATTAATGTTGTATTGCCATATAATTTCGCGACCCAGAACTTTTCATCAGTAAAAGATTAGCTGCAATATAGCAACACTGATAATAGCTATTAAAACTGTGCCTGTTGCATTATTCAATTGATGCCCAACATTTATTACATTTCTTTAAGGTATTTTATTGATTCAAACACCTCATTAATGTGGGTTTATTTTAAATATTGATTGAAATTCTTTGTCACTGTCACACTTGACTGTCAGTTTCTGGAAACATTTGTTTTAACAGCAATATCATACCAGTTAAGAGTATATTCTATTCTGTCATATTTTTTTTATTTACCGAAGAAAATACCAGGAACAAGAATAAACAATGTAAACACAACATAGCAAAATATCAGTTTTTGTCTTTATTGTTAAAACAGACAAAATATCAATTTTATGTCGCATACATTTCCCTTTAAACAACCGAAAAGCATACTGTAAATGAAATTTTTGTTATTTTGTTGTTGAACGTTCTATGTTAATTTACTAGGTTTTCCAAATGTTATTGGTGTCATAGACTGCACCCATGTGAAAGTTCTGGCACCAAGAGAATATGAGGCTGACTACGTAAATCGCAAAGGCTACCATTCACTCAATGTACAGGTAAATTATGTGAAATGTGTTTATTGTTTTGAAACATCAAACATTCACTTTTTATTGCATTCTTTTAGAGTCTATGCTTTCAAACATAATGGAAAACTAATAAATTGGCTGTGCAAATTAACTATGTGCAAAATGTGCTTAATAAACACATTCTTTTTTCCATTTAATTTACATAATGAGGGTACTTCTGCAGTGCCATGTTGCTATTGATTTTGTAAAGTTTTTAGATGGCCCAGTTTGAATCGCCTAAAGAAATGTGTGAATAACAACATTTTGAACACAGACGCGAACTTCTGTATGATTCTACAATTGCTGCTTTCAGATGGTGTGCGATTCTGGCTATCGTTTTCTGAATGTGGTGGCAAAGTGGCCAGGAAGTGTGCATGATGCCAGGATATTTAGAAATTCCTTACTTTGTCAGCATTTAGAAAACGGTTAAGTATTGTTTATAATGCATATATTGTTGTAATCCAATACAGTTATTACCATATAAAGTTTTAGTTAATCCATATTGAAAAAAAATATTTTTTTGAATAATTTAATTGACCTTGACTGAGTTTCTTAATAACCACACAGTCTATTCATTCAGCCGTTCTTTAATGCACCTTCATATTTTTGCATATTTTAAGGGTCATGTAGTAAGAAGCTGCCTTTGTTTATGACCAAATAGAGAAAAAAAAGGTTCTTGAGAATGTTGCTTATATACACTTAATACCGAATACTTAATTAATAATGCTTGATTGTGTATCATATGCAATTTGCCTGATGTAATTTAACATTGATGTATTTACATATCTCCTGCAGGAACTCTTGATGGATGTATCTTGGGTGACAGTGGGTACCCCAGTAGACGTTATCTGATGACCCCTTACTTACAAACAAGGAACAGGGCACAGGAAAGGTAAACCCCAAAATCAATCACTTGTTTGTGAGAAATGACATATTTCTTGAATTTTCTTTTGTGAGTGTGCATATCAAGATACTCATGTGCATGTAATTCATAAATATTTGAATACTTCTACAATTTTCCAGCGCCCGCGAATGTTGTCTTTGGGAAAAATTTATGTCATTAATAAAATAAATATTTTGCAGAATAATATTAACAAAAAAGATTGTGTATAAAGATAATCAAAGTTAAAAAATCATTACTTGTTTACCAACATGACCCCAACCTACAAACACGAGCAGACAAATGTATCAAGATCATCTTGAACCCACCCCACATAATACCCCCTCTCAACCCCCACCCCCTAAAAAAAAATTGTTTCCTTTTTTTATTTTTTAAAGATCATCTAATAAATGACCACACCCCACATTATACCCCCTCTCAACCCCCCTACTCCCCCCAAAATAATAAATTGTTTTTTCATTTTATTTTTGAAAGATCATCTAATAAATTATCGAATATGAAAAATTTCCCCACGATGGCTTACGTTATACTTTCAAGCACTCGAATGGTCGAGAACGCTGTCCTCCGACTGCTCTTGTTCGTATACTAAATTATCATACCCTAATTATATTTTTTTTCTTAACGACATTTTAAAAATATGTGTACGAAAAAAATGTGGGTACAAAAATTTTGTAGTAGGAAAGATGGGGGTACCTGTAAGTATACCGGGGTACCACCAAAAGTATCATTTGAAAATCTGTGTACGTTGGAGTAAACTTCAAAGTACCCAGGGTATGGGGAAGTAGTACCGGTGGGAAACTTGACCCATTCAGCCTAAGTACCAGTTCATAGATTGTTAGAGATTGTCCCGAACCTCTCGATAAATTTGAAAGAGGACCTGATCCATGCTGCCTTTACCTTTATCAATGATAATCAGCGAGGAATGCCGATTGAGAAAATTTAGCTTAGTCAATTGGACTGGCTCGGATTTTTTCGTAGGTTGCCATTGTGAAGAATTTTTCATGGTATGGTAACTTAGACGAGCAGTTTCGCTGAAGCAGCATTGCAAAAATCATTTCATGCAATCATTATAATAACATTTAATGTTATTTCAGATACAACCGATCACTACTGAGGACCAGGGTTATTGTGGAGCAGGCATTTGGCGTTTTGAAACGTCGCTTTGCTTGCTTGGCGTATGGCCTGCGATGCCACCCTGGAAGATGCTGTAGCATTATCATTGCTACTGTATTCTTACACAATTATGGACTTGACTGTGGTGACATCTTGGAACCCAATTAGGATATGGATGTAAATCAACCCCCCAACATTGTTCATCAAGAAAACAACAATGGAATTCAATACAGGGATATATTTGCTGAACGTTATTTTTCTTAAAAGTTTTCCTTGCATGTATATACATATGTGTTGCGTTCTGAAAAAAACTGGGCATAATGCATGTACATAAAGTGTTGTCCCAGATTAGCCTGTGCAGTCGGCACACGCTAATCTGGGACAACACTTTACGCATACCGGTATGCATTATGCCTAGTTTTCTCAGAACGCAACTCATATACAGACAGGAAATGTTTATGACACAGGTATGCCCCCCCCTAAATGCTATAATATCAACACAACTATATAAAATAAATGTTAAATACATATTGCTTTGTATGAAAAACATAACAAATAACAATTAATTTAACCCTTTCCCACTTGGAAGCAAAGTGAAAATTGCTATGAGCAAACAGCATAAATCCAGAACAGCCTGCATGTAACACGCTGTCTGTTCAGGATTTATGCTGTTTGCTGCTCGTCCGTATCTTGGGGTTGGAAGTGTGGCCTTTAAAAGTTGAATTTATTAAGAAGTCTTTAATTAAATTTAGTTTTCTTAGGACTTCAAATCCGTCAAAATACGTATCTAAGTGATAAAGGGTTAAAGAAACAATGTCAAGATTTAATGGCAAGAAATTATCTATTTGTTTCAATATAAGTGTTTTGTTGAGTTCATGTATTTCCTTTTCTTGGACAATTTTATTTTCATAGTAAATCTTCTTTGCCTCCCAGGCTCTAATCTCGCTGGTAATTCGCCGGCTTTCAAGATCGTATAACTCTTCCTCCACATCAACCTTCCGTTTCTTCATTGATTTCTTGCCTGCATGATAATAAAACACAATATATTATAGTATTTGCTTTGTGATAGTTCATGCTTTAAAATGAATATCCTGATTGGATTCCAAGATGTCGCCACAGTCAAGTCCATAATTGTGTAATTACATGTATACAGTAGCAATTATAATGCTACCTTTTTTGAGCTTACTTGATTTCTCAGGTGAGCTTTTGTGATCGGTCTTTGTCCGTCGTCTGTCGTCCACATTTGGTTTGAAAACACTCTATAGGCCACATTTCTTGTCCGATCTTCATGAAACTTGGTCAGAAGATTTGTCCGAATGATACTTTGATCGAGTTCGCAACTGGGTCATGCTGGGTCAAAAACTAGGTCAGTAGGTCAAAATAAGAAAAACCTTTTACACACTGTAGAAGTCACATTTCATGCACAATCTTCATGAAACTTTGTCAAAATGTTTGTCTTAATGACATGATGGTTGAAAAATATGGCTGGCAGGGGTGGGGGTTGACGCAGTTTCCTTATATTTATATAGTAAAAAAGCTTGTGAACACTCTATAAGTCACAATTTTTGCCCAATCATCATGAAACTTGGTGAAAACATTGGTTTAATTAATATTTCAGATGAGGTTGAAGATGGTCCCGATTGGTCTAAAAACATGATGGCCAAGGGAGTGGGACTGTTTTTAGTATATGAGTATAGAGAAACCTTGTGAACTCTCTAGAAGTGATATCGTGAAACTTAATCAAGACTTTGGTTTTATTGATATCTCAGACAAGTTGGAAAAGGTCTCAGTTTGGTGCAAAAAAACACACTTTTTAGCTCACCTGATTGCTCAGGTGAGGTTTTGGGGTTGGTCGTTGTCAGCCGTATGTCAGTCCGTCCACATTTGGTTTTTAAACACTCTTGCATTCACATTTCCCAAGCATTCTTAATCGAAGCTATATGGCTACAAGATATGAGTCAAGTTTGGTAATGAGCAAAATCACATAATAAATGACAGAATTATTGTCCTTAGATTGTCCATGATGATACTTGACCAGGATGTTTTTCTTGATGATATCAATGCAAAGTATGACATTGGTTCATGTGGGATCAAAATCTTGGTCACAAGGTTCAAATTTTTCAAAAACCTTTTAAAAAGGGTGAGCGAACTAGGGCCATCTTGGCCCTCTTGTTTTTAAACAAGTTCTAATTTGATTATGGTGATTTCTTATGAAAAGCGTGTTAACAATTACTTAACCTTTTATAATACATGTATTGTTTTAAGTGGCTTATAATCACCTCTGTTTTTCTCTGGTGTCACTCCTGTAGAAACATCCGACTCCAAGAGTATCTCGTATCTGTTAGAAAATTATTGATATTGAAAGAAACTTATTTCTACAATTGATAAACCATATTTAATGTATTTTTCCACAGAAATAAAATAAGGGAAATTTACAAAGTGTTATATTTTGCACAGTTGTCCATGTTTTACGAAACTTCACACTAACTTGCCTTTATTACAACGAAAGACAGACATAGTTTAACCAGCTATGTGAACTTACAGTACATTCCCGTTCGATATGCCACTGGAACATGGCTCCGTGGTGACAGCTGCAGGTGGGGAGTATTTCTGCACGCTGCAGGTGGCTGTTGAAGAGGACGGTTGACCCTCTTTTGGCGGCCTGTTCTCCTTCTCGAATGTGCCTACATAATCACACAGTGATTCATAAGATTAAAACAAGCAACTGTTATAAGTTATTATTACTAAAATTCTTCACAATCAAGCCAGTTTTCTTAGCTTGTAGATTAATGGAATACAATTCCAGTGATCGCTGGTACTATCCTCGGTTTTTGCCAGGCCCGATTTATGCCTAGCCATACATTCTCGCTCGCTCTGGCATCATAACCCAGTAGACAATTTATTGACTGAATTACAGTTGCTGGGTGCACAGGGACATTTGATGTAAATGATGCCCGATTGTACAATAATTTACATTTATAAACATTTAACTGAAATATCACACAAACGCTATGCAAATTACTTACTTTCCATACCCCCCGGTATTCCGTCCAGTTGGTGTGGATTTCGATCGCGAAGAATACCGGCCACGATCTCTTCTTCAATGGAGAAGTCCACCCTTCCATGGCCAGTTGATCTGGAATCGTCGACTTTACTACGCACTGAAATGAGATCTCATTTTGATGCGCAATCAAATAGATATTTAATTGTAGTGTAACTGCGTTTCATTCATTTAAATTGACGTTATTAGCTTTTTAGCAAAATCGGGCATCCCATGCCTCGGGAGAAACTCCACCGGTCCGGTATGGTGACCGCCAGCCGAACTCTGTACCGCGAGTCCGAATTAATGAGGCGATTCCGACATGAGGCTGCATTATGTGTGGAATCAGTGCGTGTCCCAGCACTCTAAACTAGATCTACTTAGCCTAGACTAAGGAATACTGTGATCAATTGTGAATGATCAATCTACTTTTTAAACTTTTTTTTAACTATGATGTGATCTTATGCTGTATGTGTTTGTGAGGGGTGCATATAACACAGAGAAAACACCAACTGCCACCAACAAAAATCACATTTTCAGGGAGCAGGAATCGAGCCATTTATTTTGAAATTTTTTAAAGGGGCCTTGGCAAATGAAAATTATTATATAATGCAAGCGTATATATCCACGGTTAAAACTGGGTATATTTCACATGAAATGTTTGAGGCATTTTGACATACAAAACATTTCATGAATTGGTTTTTGTTTGTTTGGCCCTTTTCTTGGTGTTTACCGAATTTCTCTTGTTGTCTTTTACTACATGTGGTTCTCCAACGAATATGTATTCGCTTAGCGCATTTGTTTAATATTTGAAATTAAAATTGGAATTGTTTTTTCGTTGCCATAGTCCCTCTAACAACCGCTATAATAACGCTATGACGTTCATATAATGATATTTGCTTGCCATTGTCGCCATAAAACTGTTTCCAATAATACGATATACGGCTTAGTTATGAATATACTGAATACACCCATTAATGTTACATGGAATGCTCCGTATACTGAATTTGGGACAGTTCATTGTACAAATGTTAATTCGTTCATAACTTAAAATTAGCGCGTATGTTATTCAATAGTATTAACATTTGATAACTATTAATGCATTACAAAATGAATTGTGATGATAATACGATTAACAAAACTGATATGTTAAAAAAAACTAACAACACATTCTCATGACATGCTGTGTAAACCGAAATAGTGACATCAACCAATGAAATTGGACCGTGTGCAAAAGCGCGTCATCACCCGCGAACGACCATTTCAGTTTAACCGTTCATAAGTGTGAGACGTTCATTTAAAATTGGAAACTATGAAAAATTCAAGGCATGGATGTTTAAGATGGATTACAGTGCTATAGTAGATTTATATGCTTGAAATAATAGTGGTGATTTTGACAAATGAGCTAACATTGGTGAAGATTTCAATATGCACTGGGACATATAGATTAACATGTCTCCATTTGCAATTGGTAACTGGATGAAATTTTCTATTATGATTCATAAATGGTGAACTCAAAACCGAATGATGACGTTCAACCCTAGTTAACCCATTTATGCCTAGTGGACTATCTCATCCTTCTAAATTGGATCAATTTATTTCCAAAATTAGAGATGTCTATTAAATTTATTTCTATATAATTATAGTATATATTCTTACATAAATTCTTTTAAGCAAACAGCGCAGACCAAGATGAGATGCCGCATCATGCGGCGTCTCATCTGGGTCTACGCTGTTTGCCAATGCCTTTTTTCTAGACGCCAGGCATAAATGGGTTAACATGACCAAAACTGGAACTTTTACTTGAAATATAGAAACAGTCATGTAAGTGGGATGCCGTAAATGGATGAACATGTTGAATGTACCACATGGATCGTTTTACACACTTAACATGTAGTCTATTCAATTTCTTTAGTGGGACAATTTGAAATTAGTTTCAATTATGTAAGTGCCTAAAGCAGCTTTGTACTCGTTCATGTACATGTTTCATTGAATGAAATGCGTACGCTGTCGTTTGTATAAAGCTTTGGGGAATTACATATTTGACTTCATTATGGATACAGTAGTTTCTTTAGGAATGGACATAACCATGATGAAAGGTAAGTCCTTTCTAGTCTTTTTATGTTGAATATTTGTTTAAGCGGGAAAGAATATGACTTTTGTCGTTTGACGTGTTAATAATGACGTCATGAGCACGCGCGCTTAATATTTGTAAAAAATGTTTTTTGCTGTTTGTGTTGCATTTTGTGTTTAAAATATATTACATCTTGGTATCAAATTGTTTGTCTTGTTAAATCTGATTCGATTTTACCAGGGACCTATACAAACAAAGTTTGTATAGGTCCCTGATTTTACTTAAAATGATTACTTTATAGTTTATTCCGAGTAATGTGACCATCCTCCCCACATGACTGATATAAGAACTTCCTGTTGACCATGATATAAAAAAATATATCAGGCAACTTTATATCAGGCAGTTATCAATGCGGTGGTATGATAAAGTCTGATTCGTCAGCGAAAGATGTAAGATTCGTTTCCACGTAGCGCAAAGTGGTTAGGATTCCTGGTTTTCACCCAGGCGGCCCGGGTTCGATTCCCGGCACCGGAAATATACATGTTTATTTCCCATAAAAATATGAATATATCTTAAATTCAAATATACCACAAAGGTAAAATTCAAACACTTCTGCATATTCTTCGACATGGTTGGACACTTTTCACAACAAAACCAACATCACATACATAAATGTTGTAGAATATTCATTAAATGTTTTTCGTTTTTTTATTTAACTGTTGATCATTTTTTTGTCTAAATGTGTCTTGTTCTGAGAAAACTGAGCTTAAGCACGTGCGTAAAGTGTCTTCCCAGATTAGCCTGTGCTGTCCGCACAGGCTAATCAGGGATGACACTGTCCGCTTTTATGGCATTTTTAGTTTCAAAGATGTCCCTCCTTACCGAAAATCAAGTTTAGGCGGAAAGTGTCGTCCCTGATTAGCCTGTGCGAACTGCACAGGCTAATCTTTGATGACACTTTACGCACATGCATTAAACCCTGTTTTCTCAGAACGCGACTCAAATATTTTAGGCGCTTATACTTGCTGTTTACTGCATAAACATGCGAGGTAAACGCATCAACACAAGTACTTCTTAATGTAAAGTGTAACAAGAGCACCGCCTTGCGGGTGCAGACCGCTCATCTATTTTCTTTTCAAAGGTGAAGGGACTCTCATTTTCAATCACAAAGGAGGGAGGGGTGGAGTGAAGAGGGGTTTATAGTGTGGGGTTGTGGACATTTATTACATTATCTTCCAAAAAAGCGAAAAAAAAATAGGGGGCGGGGGGAGGGGGGGGGGGGGTGGGGGGGGGTGGCGGGGGCGATGGGGGGGGGTATTTGGTATTTTTTGGGTGCGATGGTTGGACGGTATTTCAAACATAACCGTTTAAAAAAAATGGGTGGGGGGTTATTTTGTGATGGGGGTGGTGGTAATTTGTGAGATGAGATTAAAAAAAAAAAAAAAATCAAAAAAAAATATGGGGGGGGGGTGGGGTGGGGGGGTGGGGTGGGGGTATAGTGTGAGGGTGTGGTGGTCATTTGTGAGATGGTCTTAAAAAAAAAAAATTAGGGGGGGGGAGGGCAGAGGGGGGAGGGGGGGAGGGCACGGGGGATGGTTTGGGTGGAGTCTATTGTGGTATGTCAGGTAAGAGTAGTTTCGTCAAAGTATCAATCAAATCTAATCATAAATAAAGAAGTTATGGCAATTTTAGCAAAATTTAATAATTTGACCTTGAGAGTCAAGGTCATTCAAAGGTCAAGGTAAAATTCAACTTGCCAGGTACAGTAACCTCATGATAGCATGAAAGTATTTGAAGTTTGAAAGCAATAGCCTTGATACTTAAGAAGTAAAGTGGATCGAAACACAAAATTTAACCATATATTTAAAGTTACTAAGTCAAAAAAGGGCCATAATTCCGTAACAATGACAACCAGAGTTATGCAACTTGTCCTTTTACTGTACCCTTAGTTTGTGAGTGTTCCAAGTATGAAAGCAATATCTATGATACTTTAGGGGTAGAGTGGACCAAAACATAAATCTTAACCAAATTTTCAATTTTCTAAGTATAAAGGGCCCATAATTCCGTCCAAATGCCAGTCAGAGTTACATAACTTTGCCTGCACGGTCCCCTTATGATAGTTCATAAGTGTTGCAAGTATGAAAGCAATAGCTTTGATACTTTAGGAATAAAGTGGACCTAAACACAAAACTTAATCAAATTTTCAATTTTCTAAGTATAAAAAAGGCACATAATTCTGTCAAAATGCCAGTCAGAGTTACATTACTTTGCCTGCACAGTCCCCTTATGATAGTTAGTAAGTGTTGCAAGTATGAAAGCAATAGCTTTGATGCTTAAGGAATAAAATGGACCTAAACACAAAACTTAACCAAAATTTTTAATTTTCTAAGTATAAAAAGGGCACATAATTCTGTCAAAATGCACGCCAGAGTTATCTAACTTTGCCTGCCCAGTCCCCTCATGATAGTAAGTAAGTGTACCAAGTTTGAATGCAATAGCATTGATACTTACTGAGAAAAGTGGACCTAAACGCAAAACTTTACCAAAATTTTCAATTTTCTAAGTATAAAAAGGGCACATAATTCTGTCAAATTGCACGCCAGAGTTATCTAACTTTGCCTGCCCAGTCCCCTCATGATAGTAAGTAAGTGTACCAAGTTTGAATGCAATAGCATTGATACTTTCTGAGAAAAGTGGACCTAAACGCAAAACTTAACCGGACGCCAACGCCAACGCCAACGCCGACGCCGACGCCGACGCCAAGGTGATGACAATAGCTCATATTTTTTTTAAAAAAAATAGATGAGCTAAAAATAATCCGATGTGGTCTAGTGGTTAGGATTCCTGTTTTTCACCCAGGCGGCCCGGGTTCGATTCCCGGCACCGGAAATATGTATTTTTATTTCCTATAACAATATTAATACATCTAAATTAGAAATAGTCAACAAAGGTACAAGACCGATAGATTTAGATAGATTTATTTCGGCAAGAAATGCATACATGGGCATTTACAACATGTACAATATATAATACATGAAGATAACCAAGGATGACTAGAAATGATTCCTAAATCCAAAAAAACTAACAATGCCAAAAAACGCAATAAAAAATGGAGATTGCATAACATTTATGGAAGATAGGATCAATGTTGATAAAAATGGATGACTAGAAATGATTTCTTTATCCAAAAATACAAACACTTTTTCTAATAAAAGAGTTTTTAAAGACGACTTAAAAACAGTCTATCAATCTGTGTTATACTGTAGGGTAAATTAATCCATAATGAGCATCCCGTGTAACAAAAGGACTTTGACCCGAAACCTTTGACTATGGAGACATCAAATGCACCTTTTTGAGTTGACCTGGTCATGTATGAATAAATAGAGGCCTGCGGAATAAAATGTTCTCCCATATAGTCAGGGGCCAAACCATTTTTAATCTTAAACACATGGCCAAGAACAATCTGGTCTACACATTTATTGACTGGTAGCCAGTTGAGCAATCGAAAGTGTTCTGGCCCAATATGTGCCCTTGCATCGAGACCTAGGACAAATCGCAATAACTTATTCTGGGTGGTTTAGAGCTTATTTTGTAACACTTTGGTAAGACTATGGTATCATATTGAGCAAGCATAATCAAAATGACATTGGATCAAAGACATGACAACAAGTTTCTTGGTTTGGTGGGTGAGATATTCTTTTTTTCTATATAGATATTTTAACCTGGAGTTGGCCTTCTGAATGACTGAACGAGCCATGGTTTCAAAGGACAAAGTTTGCTCAAATGTAGCCCAAAGGTATATGACTGAAGATGTAGATTCAATAATGGTACCATTACAAGAAATATCGAGAGAAGGGTTTGACCTGATTCTATGCCTAGAACCAAAAAGAATAGACCCCGTCTTACCTAAATGTAGAGACAACAAATTGTCAACCAACCACTGACTAACCAGATCTAAATCCTTTTTCAATAACCTTTCAATATCAGTTTTACGCTTACCAGACACGGGAATACCCGAGTCATCTGCATATATGAAGAGCTATATTTTTAACCACATCAGACACATCATTAACATAGATTAGGAAGAGCAGGGGACCTAGAATTGACCCTTGTGGAACTCCACATGATATTGGGGCTGTACCGGAATGAGTGCCTGAAACATCAACAAGTTGCTGTCTATCTGAAAGGTATGATTTGAACCACCTTAAGATATCATCACTAAGACGTGCTGCACTTAATTTCACGAGAAGTATAGAGTGATTAACAGTGTCGAAGGCCTTTAGAGGTCTAGAAGAATCATCCATACGAGATTACCTTTATCCATTTCCAACCTGATACAATCAGTCAGATGTTTGAGACAGGTGTTCGTTAAAAAACCACTTCTGAAACCAGACTGAAATTTATACAACAATTTGTTAACCTTGAAGTATGACTCAACCTGGTCATATACAACCTTTTCATATATTTTAAATATAATACTCAAAATAGAGACTGGACGGTAATTACCAATACAGGTTTTATCACTTTTCTTAAAAATAGGAACAACCCTAGCAGACTTGAGATCATCTGGAACAACACCCTGTATAAGAGATAGATTAATAACATGAGTAAGAGGTTGAGAAATAATCGAAGCGCAATCTTTCACAAAACGTGAAGGCATACCGTCTAAACATGTTGCTTTATTAGAACTAAGCTGGTTTAAATATTTGAGCACTTGGTTCTCAGAAACTAAAGAAAAAGAAACACTGTTAATTAACAGCTTTTACACCAAAGTTTGCATAAAAATTAATGACAAATGATTTTCCAAACTTAAGAACACTAGTTGGTAATTTATCAACAAGCTTTGAGGCAACTGTAGTGTAAAAATGGTTAAAAGAATCTGCAATAATTTCCTTATCAAAACATATATTTCCATCAATGTTAAGACAAATATTAGAAGAGGAAGATAATCCTTTAGTAGATGGTAAACCAAGATTCTTAATAATGGACCAGAATGACTTTGAGTCATTTTTGTTAGCTTCTAGAGACTCTGTAAAGAAGTTTTCTTTCGCTGTATCAATTAAGCATTTACACTTATTTCTTAATAATTTAAATAATTTCAAATTTTCAGCACTATTATCACTTTTGTTATTACTAAAAGCATTGTCTTTTTGCTTGATGACCTCGAAAATGTCAGAATCTATCCATGGTTCAGTCCTTTGTTTAATTCTCATTTGTTTAAAAGGAGCAATGTTGTCTATCACTGACATAAATATATGTTTAAAAATATCCCAAGCTTCAGAAGCATTGACACAATAAAACCTGATTCCAATCAATAGCCAAAAGGTTCTCTTGAAAAATCTCCTTGTTATAATTTTTCATTGAACGTGCTGAAATGTTATTATGACAGTCGACAGCGCTTTCATGAAAAGTCAAATAAAGACACGTTAATGGTATATAGAATTGTTTAAAGTAAAATAGGTTTAAAAATGAGTGTGTAATGATGGAGGTTTAGAGTATATTAAAAAAAAACACAAATTATTTATACCGTCCAATCCCAAGTGTTTTTTAGGAGTATGTTATTTAAACAGTTATTTAAATGTTAATGAGTTGCATATAGCTGCAGTAACATTCTCATACATTACAGAAATACCTTGTTTTGAATATTAGGTTCTTAAAGGGACCTTTTCACAGATTTTGGCATGTTTTGAAGTTTGTTATTAAATGCTTTATATTGATAAATGTAAACATTGCATATAAAAAGCTCCAGCAAAAAATCAATAATAAAATTAAAAAAAGAAAAAAGGTAACCCTCAGCAGGACTCCAACCACTGACCCCTGGAGTCCTGGAGTAAAAAGTCCACCACTTAGACCACTCGACCATCCTTCCAGACACGGTAAGTGACGTATTGTATACTTTATATAAGCAATCCTCGTAGTTTCCCAAAATATAACGACAACAACAGAACTCTCCAAATTAATAATTCGTTTCGCGTTGCATCGCTTTATCATTTCCGGGTTTTTCAATCGTCAAAAGATGCATATAATAATTGCTATGTTAGAGCATGGTAAATGTTCAGTATTACTGTTTCCTCACAAATATCATAACTAAAACGAAAATGTGCGAATCTGAAACAACTTTTTTTTCAATTTTGTCAATTTACCCAAACGCGAAAAGGCCCTTTCAAAAGGATATACTATGACTTAACAAGTGATTATTCATTATAACATTGAATGAGCTTAGGTTATTTGAAAGGACATGCTCACAGTTTTAGGCATTTTTGTAGTTTTGTTATGCTATGTATTGATTAATGTCAACTGCGGAACTTAAAGTGCCAATATAATATTAATACTAATAGTTTCGAAAGGACTGTTCCGCCTTTTGGAGAAGATCGGTTGCCCTCCACATTTACGCAGCATGGTGGTATCCTTCCACGAAGACATGAAAGGAACTGTCGTTTTCGATGGGTCATCCTCCGAGCCATTCCCCATCAGTAGCGGTGTCAAGCAGGGTTGCGTGCTCGCACCTGCCCTACCTTGTTTGACATCTTCTTCTCGGTGCTGCTGAAGCATGCCTTTGACTCGTCAACTGATGGCATCTACATTCACACCAGATCTGATGGGAAACTGTTCAACCTCGCTCGCTTACGGGCAAGACAAAAAGTGACAGAAGTTCTCGTCAGAGATATGCTGTTTGCGGAAGATGCTGCCCTTGCCACGAATACAGAGGAGGCCCTTTTGAAACTCATAGACCTCTTTGCTTAGGCATGTACAGACTTTAGGCTTACTATCAACCTAAAAAAGACAAACATCACGGGCCAGGATGCCAGCAACGTACCCTGCATCAAGATCAGGATCTATACCTTGGAGGTGGTCGACGACTTCACCTCGATTGGGTCCATCATCAGCGGAAACCTGTCAATTGATACCGAGCTTAGCAAGCGCCTTGGAACGGCTTCAGCCACCATGTCCAGTCTGGCAAACAAAGTCTGGAAAAATAAGCTTCTAACATAGAAGTCCAAGACCAGGGTATACCAGACCTGTGTCGTCAGCAACTTGCTATATGGTAGCGAAACCTGGACGACCCTTATGCGACATGAACGCCGCCTCAACACCTTTCACATGCGGTGCCTCAAATGAATTTTGGAGATAAAGTGGCAAGATCGCATCCCGCCCAGTGACATACTAGAACGCACTGGGATCCCAAGCATGTATGTCCTAACTCAACGCCGCCTCCGCTGGATTGGCCACGTGCGCCGAATGGAGGATGGACGCATACCTTAGGACGTCATGTACGGCCAGCTCGCAACTAGCACGCGACCCGTTGATCGCCCAGTCCTGAGATACAAGGATGCCTGCAAGAGAGGCTTCATAGCTTTCGGCATCGCATAAGACACCTGGGAGACTTAAGCCGAGAATCTCGCACTGCCTGGAGACAGTCAATACATAGGGGACTCAAGGCAGATCAGGCAAGCAGATCAGAGCTTGCAACTCGAAAGACAAACATGCGAAAAGCGCGCGCCGCCATTCCCCTGACAGCAAGCCCATTTGTGTGCATATTGTGCAAGAATAACTGCCAATCCCGCATCGGCCTGCTGAGCCACAGCAGGGGTTGCTCCCAGAAGTGACAAACAGAGCGCATCAGCATAGTCTCCCGAGACTCAGCCCTGCCAACATTCATTCATTTTGTAGTTTTGAAAGAAATAACAAAGAAGAGAAAAAAAGATTACCCATCCTGGGCTCGAACCAGGGACATTTGGATTGACCATCCGACTACAATCAGTATAATGTGTACATGAATGTTGTAGCACGTTATATAAAGCATTCTCGTGTTGACGCAAAATATAAAGAAAACAACACAAAACGTCTAAATTATACAGTTGTTTTGAATGTGTAATGTGTTATAATGTGATCAATTTGAAATATAATGATTACTTAGGAACACACATGTATTTTCAATGCGAGACTACGTCATCTGTGTTATTTCGCTCCCTTATGCTTGTGTTTCTTAGTGTTTTGAATCTGTGAAAAAAGTAAGAAATGTTATTTTTGATAATCTGTGAGCTAGTGCCTATAGCAATTGGTCAATATGATACGGGCTGAGAGCAAGATGTTCGGCATTTGGGTACATGTCGGCAAAACAAACCAACGATTGTTACTTCCTAATGCATAAGGGAAATACAATCCGTGAGGTCAAGTGATAAGTATCCCTGGTGTTCACCCACGCGGCCCGGGTTCGATTGCTGGCACCGGAAACGTGAATTTTTGTTTACTAGAAAAATACGAATACATCTTAAATTTTCGAACAGTTAAAGAAGGTACAAATACAACACTACAGTCCCTACTCCGATGTGATAAAAGAATTTCTTCAACAAAACCAAAATATCAGAAAAAAAGCTGTACCATGTTTATTAAAGGTATTTCTTTTATTTTTTTTAATACTGTTTATCATATATTTTTCTAAATGTAAGGGCGAGGAAAAACTGGATGTTTACACACGTTATGTACTGGTATTAAGTGTTTGCACGAGAATGAACAACGCAATGAAATTATAAGTGAAAAATATGCAAAAGTATAAAATATTGTTCCAAAAGGAAGATCCAGTTTAATACTTTAATATGTGTGGTGTTTACTCTGTCCCAAAAGTATGAGGCACGACATACGAATAAATGACAGCCGACAACGCTTTCATCAACAGTGAAGTCAGGGCAATTTAAATGGACTTTCAATGGCACACGGCAAAATACATTTGATGTTAAGTGTGTCTTAAACACAAAGTATTTAATCCGTCCATCCCCCAATTGTGGTGGATTTTCTTTTCTTTAAAAAGTAATTTAATTTTATATGACTAAATTATAAAACAAGTACAATTAGTTTTATTGCAGAAATGCATTTTTCAGAATATTAAGATTGATATGAATTCACAAGCAATTATTGACCTTTATTTTATTAACTTGAAAAAAACGAATGTAATATCCGTATGGTGTATCGCGTAGATGTACCGGTATATCGTTGCATTTCGATAAATAATATAAGCATATATAAGTAACAAAACCTGCCAAAAAAATTGTATAAACAATGTGTATACATGCAACTTAAGAATCTACTTGGGTGCCCTACGGAAAACAAATGATATATAGGTGATACAATATAAGCAGGATCTATGTTTCATTTCAAGCAAAGTTTTTGGCATTTTTGTAGTTATTCTTTAAATTCTATAAATTGAGTATATATATATATATATATATATATATATATATATATATATATAGAGAGAGAGAGAGAGAGAGAGAGAGAGAGAGTATAGCTTTGTTTACCCTTATTGAGCTAAAACCAGTGGTAATTGGATTAATAGGCTATCGCCTTTACTACCCGGCTACCATCCTGAACTGACCGGCTACCCTCCTGAACCACCCGGCTACCATCCTGAACCATCTGGCTACCCTCCTGAACCACCCGACTACCATCCTGAATTACCCGGCTACCATCTTGAACCAATAAATGTTGTAGTAAATGTAATAGTCACAAATGCAGTACTTATTTACACTAATTTACACAAAAAATCAGCACTATGCAAGATATTCTGACAACAAAATATATACATTGATCCGTAAAATAACTTCTCCTCCTATAAGCGAAAAGAAAAGTTTTTCATACTAGTCGCCGCACTTCAGTGCGACGCCAATAATTCTATTGTAAGTTTAATTAAATCAAAATGACTTGCCTTTTCTGTGGTTTGAATGCTTCGTGATGAAAAAATCACAGTTCGTTTATTCATTTTCGCAATACCAACATCAAAAATCATGCCTCAAAATTACAACTGCACAAATCAGAGAAAGAAAAAGTTCAAGATAAATGATAAAATTAATGTTTCATATATTTTTTTCATTGTGTTTTTATGAATTTTCGTCGGCACGTATGATGTATTTAGTTTTAACAAAGTCAAATATTTTTTTTAATCAGTAATTGATTAAAAGAAAGCAGGTAGATATTGTATACAAATGTTCAATTTGAAGAAAAAGAAGATATTTTGCCATAAATCTTTGTTATATCGGCTCCAAGTTTAAGTATTTTATACAGAAATTAGGTGGAACATATCAATATTGATTCTGCTGGTCTCTTTCTATAATTGTAAAAATTTAAATATTCTTGGTCTTATTTGACTTACATCAGGTAAAGGTATATTTCTTAATTTGTCAATATGAAAGGTATACACAATGCTATTCTTATTTAATTTTATTAAGTGTACACAATTTACACATCTCATTTCTCGGAATGTGTTTTTGCCTACGAGTTTCAATAAACAGAACATGAGAGGACAGTCTCATTTTTGCTATCATGTTTCTAAATATCCATTTTTTTCCAAAGTCAACGGATCTTTTGAAAATGATTTATTCCTTGTTCAGAAATGGTGAGGAAGTGTCATTTACATTCGTTCGCCATTTTGATGTTAACAAATATTTTAATACATCGCTAATAAGTATAATTAAGCGATTAATGTTTATATAATATCACGTATTCTGGATACAAGAAACCTGATTCTTGCATAACTTTCCGAACGTTTGATGCCCATGACTTGGAGTCAAGGTTAGAACATTCTTCATAACCTTGTCTATCAATAATATAGGGAAAATACACGTTATCGAGTGCATGATCATCTGCGGGCGCTCTCAAAATCCGTATCTGCCCTCGTGCGCATGTCCGAGAAAATGTGTATTTTCGCTATAAATGCACAAACAAATCACACATACCAAAATAAATCAAAATAACATCGAAAACAATGTGTGTTGTTCATTCGACATCGACATAATAATTCGATTATTTCATTTGACGTCATACTGTTCAAGGTTGTGTTTTACATATTCCTAACTCGCTCATCATCAGAAATGACGAGGCTTCACCTTTGGATAGGCAGTTTATGATTTAAAATGTGGATTTAAAATGTGTTAAAAAGGGGATAAGTGCAAATTTGAAATGCACCCGCGCAATGTAAGAAATGAGGAATTATTTTGGAATTTACTGGTCGTGACGGATAAATATATCGTCTGAATAAGACATTGTTTTCATAGATGTTTCTTTCGTACAGGTTCTATGTTATTTCGTTGCAACTAAATTTTCTAAAAATGAATAATGCCAACATATTGTCACTGAAGTATTTCAATCAGACAGCAGGAACGTTGAAGGTACATAAACCCTTACATTTACAGCATAGTCTTTAGTTTTGAAAGTGTTGAGTAAATAACCGTAACTTTAATGACGTTGCGGTCCATGTACATACCGTCTTTTCGTTTTTCGTTTTGCATTCGATAACACGAAACACGAAAATAAACGCATATTAGTTCATATTCCGATTATCTTATAACCGAAACAAATACAAAAAACGAAGAACAAATCGACTTATTTATATCGTTTTTCGTTTTACTAATTACAAAACAAAACACGAAACGTGTATGTCTATTCCTATTTCGTTTCAATTTAAATTACAAAAAAATCAATATTTGAAAATTGAAACAAAGCGCCTGCTCTCATTTATCGTTCTTGATTTGATAAAACGATACACGGAAAACGGAAAACGAGGGGCGCTGCGCAGCTTTATTTATATGATAACTCATGATTAATCTTAGTGAGCAGTTTCCTCCCTTTGAAACTATTATTTTGAATAATAAATTGTTCACTTTTACATGTATTATAGAGGAAGAATAGACGAGTCTTGGCACAGCTCTTTTTGACTAGTCTAATGGAATAATGAATAGATCAACAGTAAAGTTATATAACGATACCAATATAAATGCCTGCTTTTGTTTCAAGTCATTGGATTTGATTTAATGTATAAAATGCATTACAATAAGCATTGCACAATAAAATATCTTTGTTCGGCGTAGCCTTTCTCTTCAAGTAATAAACAACAATCGAATAATTTACTACACTGTATTCATATCGGTTTAAGAAATGAAATAAAAATCCACATTATTGCTAGACATATACACATGTACATTCAATTAGTATGGTGAATTATTCCTAAGAGCATGCACGGCCTCATAAAGCCCTGTCATGGCACGTCGTGTGCCGTCCTGGCTCATACACTTCGGGTAACTGGCTGGCGGTGGGCTCTCATACCAGGTGTCCATGCAGTTCTTGCATCGAACCAGTGATTTGCAACAAGTTGCAAATGTAGGGTGCGACACTGGTCCTGAATGTAACAATTTATGTTGTTATAAAGCTATCGGTTCACGCACTGAGTTCTTTTGAAATTTTATCAGCATGATTATATTTGGTGCTCCCTTTATAGAATAAAGAAAATTTGCTTATAACAATTATAAAATTATTTGAAACTCTTTGCGAAAACACATCATTCAAATAACAGAAAAATCAACGCTAAGTATAGAACATTATGTCAATGGATTTTATTTTATAAGTTACAACTCTGACGTTGCTACAAATTTATTTATTTATTTTTAATAACGTTTTTGTTTGGTTGTGCAGATTTTGTCCAATTTGTGAAGGACTGTTAAAAGGAACTGGATGTGTATAAAACGAATACAATAATACACTTTTCGACTAATAAATGTACTTTAACAGATCATGCAAGCGAACGCTTGATGGCGCGCTCCTCATATATATCATTGACTAAGCAAATCATACACGTATTGTTACAAATGTAAACACTTTTCTATAATGACATTCGAGTTTCATTTTAGGAGACAACCGAGGTCATAAACGGAACATTTCAACGAGTGCAAGTAGATTCTATAGGCGTGAAGCATGATATTCGCCTTCTTTAAGTAACGTAACGTTTAAAGGAAAAAAGATTAAGCGGCGTTATAATATCATTGGAATGTACATATCTTGTTAGCAATAACTTAATCTTGGGCGCTCTTTCAGGAACATTAAATATGTTGTTTAATAAGTTATTAAATTGGTACATTTATTAATTATATTTAAGTTAATTTCATTTTCTTCAAGCGCAAAGCGGTTTCATATAAGGTGTTTGGTTATAACTCTTGTTTTAGAGCTAAAATCACTAGACATATCACAATGCAGTTGTTAAATGCAACATGTATTTGTTATTAATCGAACGCATTGGAAATTATATATTAGACACCTTGCACTTGACCGTTCCATAAGATTAAAACATTTTTTATATATTTATTATCATTTCTTCTGTTCTTTCTTTCAATAGTGGCTGTACTAATACAACTTTGACATTCTATTATGTAAGGTGACGTTAAAAGTAAAACATAGGGACATTTTAGCAGCCGCCGCCGATTATTGTGTCTTTAAAATGTCATGTGGGTCTAACGGGTAATAAAAATAGGAATACGGGACTCAGGGGACGGGGTATTGCAGCTCTTAAAATGTAAGGACCCCCCCCCATGATAATAGGATTAAAACGAGTTTTTTTTTGTAAAATAAGTACTGAATTTACATAGCATAGGGGCAAAGAACAATAAGTGTCATAAGAGTCTAATTATAATAGCCCTATCTAATCGGCTGGATCGGCATGAAATACCGGTACGTTGGAAAACCTTTCGATGTCAAGATTATGATAATTTCAAATTGGAAAGAAAACAATACCTGGAAGAACAACTGAAAATATCCACGTCTCTGTCCCTTACGGGCGTGTCTTTACCTCCACGAAAAAAGCACGTAGGAAGCCATGCTGATGGAAATAAGTGATTAAGTCTTATGTACGGGAGAAAAATACGCGCAAAAAGCCACTAATGAGTTACCTCCCCAAGACAGCAGCACATCCCGCAAACGCCACTCGTTTTTCGTTTTTCGTATACCGTTATTTCAAACTAAGAACGGTAAACGGTATCAAACAATCCGTTCCAATTTTCAAACATTTACTTTTGTTATAAGATTTGAAACGAAATATGAATAGGGGAATCGATTTCGTTTTTTGTTTTATAATAAGTACAACGAAAAACGATATAAATAAGTTAATTTTGTTTCGTATTTTGTTTAAGTTTTGGTGATTAGAAAATCGGAATATGAACTTATATGCGTTGATTTTCGTGTTTCGTTGTTTCGAATGTTAAATGAAAAAGGAAAAGACGGTATATACACGGACCCGTTGCCAATAGAATAAACCTGTTGTCAAGTGATTTAAGATGGTATAATTTGAAAAGTGGATTAAAAATATGCATTGCCTTTATCTCTGCATGCATGAGTAAACAGGTGCTTATTCAGTTCTCCATTTATGCTTGGAAAGTCATCGAAGGCTTATTAGCCATTACTAAGGGAAGAAACTGCGCCTGGACCAGTTTATGGATATGAAAAACACACAATCAAGCCCTCCTTTTGCCAAGTTTCTGCACCCCGCCAGAAGGCATTATAGATAGAGTTTATGCAATAATTATTTTTAAAACATAGTTGGAAGATTTTTCGTTGAACTTTTTAAAGACATATTTAACTAATCGTAAACAACGACATATATATATATATAAGGTATTTATTCGGTATACACAGATTTGAGTTTTGTTAAAGCTTTCACAATTTAAAAGCAGCATTTGCGTTAGACTCGTTCAATATTTTCCGCTTTAGTTTATTAACACACGTCGAACCCCCGGTGTGTTGTGTATTGACCATGAACAATTAAACATAGGACAAAGGAGATATTCAAATTATGTTTTTTTTCGAATTTTGGTAAAAAAAGCATTACTACTCAATTATGAACACATGTATTGTTTAATTAAACGTGTTAATGTTCATGTGCCTTGGCAACGATAATTGAATCTCTCTCCGAAAGATGCTGGGTAAAGCTTCGAGGAAAGGAATATTCTTTGAAGGCTTCGTGGAACGCTGTTACAGTGAAATACATCGTTCAGCTGTACCATTGGAATTACGCTTACACACCATTAGACCAGATTGCTCCAGTTATTTCAAAGTTAGGATTTCAGTTTCAATATTTTGAATTGATATTTTAAAGCCGTTGAATCACAGTTTCATTACGATTGCTATGTTGTGTTTTGTGTCGTTCAATGTTGCCTATGTTGTAGTGTGTTGTTTATGCAATCAGTTAACTCTCTTTCATAAGAAGCCAAGGGATGGCTATGTATGGTGGCGACCAGCCAAACTCACATGCAGCGGGTGCGGGAATTGACATCGGTCGCCTAGGTGAGAAGTAAGTGTACCAATCAATTCAATACTCGGACAGCTTAATAAAATGAAAGTGCGCGCATGTGTTTATTTTGGTCTGTATGAGGTATTTCCGCGTCAGAGACTGCATTATGTACGGCATGGTGACAACCAACGAACCTCACATTCGCCGAGAGCGGTGATTTAACCCTGGTCGCCTTGGTGACAAAGACGTCTACCGTGCACTGCGCTAACCTTACAGCACTCATAATGAAATAAGTATTTTATATGTCATGTTTATCAAGAATCAATATACAGATTCTGACAGAAGGACTCAACGTCATTCATAATAGTTTTAGCAAATTAAATGGAAAGTATACTTACCTTGTTAAATTAATAATTATGTTAAACTAGAAATGTTCGTTCTCAGCGACTCGGATGCTGTGAAAAAATAGTATTGTTTCCCGGTTAACGTTATACTTAAACTTGTATAATCCATGCGTTTTTAACATGCATCAAATAATGAAAAAATAATCACGAACCGAACAATTTGAATAAAATGGTAATTTAACATAAAAAATCCATGGCGAATAATCAATTAAATAGTCTTTGTCGCGACATTCTATTTAGAAATAGACATAATTGCATGTCTATCAACTTCTTCAGTATATGCTTTTTAATGATTCAATTTATTTGTTATCTTTCTTCATCTTTCTGTATGTATAATGTGAACTCTTGTAATGAGTCGAAATTGTATTCATGTTACATATATCTATTTGGGTAGCATGAACACACTGTTGGCAATACTAACAAGACGTAGTGTGTAGTATCGGGGGTTCCGAGAAGTCACGTTACTGATAATCTTTTCCCATTTCTACTTATTTTAAGTTAACCATCTGTATATATGTTTATCGTCTTTATGAGAATTTCACCTCACTTATCAATGATTAATATAACTCGTTCATATTCCTTATAACTCCTTAAGCTTTAAATGGAGGTAAAATATTCAGTCTTGGAACTTTAATTCAGTTTAGCGTTAAGTTAGTTTTACCTTTAACAGAAAAAAGAACATCGTAGACATCGTAAACACTATATATATATACGGGTCGGCTAGTTTCGTTGGGAAATCATTGGACTGAAAATGCGAGAATCTTGTGGCAAGGTTCATAAAATCGTTTTGCCAAGTTCGGGTTCTTAAATTCAGTCCAGTGTTTCATGAGGCAGCTTGGCCTAAAACAGAAAAAAACTTCAATGGCCATCGTGAACACTGTTAATATATTGGTTGGCTAAAAATCAAAATCACATAAAAAATCGCGTGGTTTGATTCTTAACCAAGCCACATAACTTAAGTGGGTGTTTGTCTTGCAATTTTGTTTCCTGTAATTTAGCTATTGCCTCTGATTTCAAAAGAGCATTAGCACGGGCACTTAATTTAGGTAAAGTAACTGAAGCACGAAGAGTTTCAGTCGGTTTACTGACCGTCGTAATATGGGTAAAATACGTTTGAAAAAAAATCTATAAAATAGTACAAACATAAAAAACAGTCTAAAATACTCCCCTCCCACACAGCATAACACTTTGCTGGTAGAGCAGTCAAAGGATGGTTCCAGTGCCGCTGAGGTCCGTAACAGAATTGCTATGGCGACGGCAGCGATGGCCAGACAAGTTCTGGACAAGCAGTTCCATCAGCTTCCCCACCAAGTACAGGCTCTACAAGTTCCTCGTAGTCTCCATCCTACTCTATGGCTGCGAGACCTGGACGCTTCAAGCGGACACAGAACGCAGGATACAGGCATTTGAGCATCAACGCCTCCAAAGACGGCTCCGTATCTCCTATACGGAGCACAATACCAACGAGTACGTCCGGAAAATGGCTGCAACACTTGTTCGTCCACAAGAACCCGTACTAGCGACCGTCAAAAGACGAAAGTTGGCTTGGTTTATACACGTCGCCAGGCACGACTCTCTATGCAAGACTGTTCTGCATGGCACGCTAGAGGGAGGTCGACGTGGAGGCCAACAGAATAAAAGCTGGATGGACAATGTAAAAGAATGGACATCCCTTTCCATGGATGAATTACTCTCGGCAGCACACAACAGACTTAAGGAGGATTTCCGTATCTTTTCTCCCCAACGGCCAAACCGGTCAAGGGATTGATGATAATAATGATGTTCATTTTGACCTTAACCGCGCTTAATCAAATATATTACTATACATGGTCAGTCAGAAAATAAGGTCATACACTTGACCAAAGAAAACCATTTAAATAAATTATGTACTTTCGAACTAACAATATTTACCATACGATTCATGCCGTTATAATGTTGTTGTTGTTTAGCATGAATACATCACAGGTGGTAAGCGTGTGGCTATGATATCAATTATCGAAAACATCATTTTGAATGATAAATTATTATATTATAACGAAAAATAAATCAATTTTTCTGAAAACAATTCACTATCAAATATATATATAACAAGGTATCCAACTAGAAATCATCTGAAAACGGGGTGCATTGGTTTGAACAGCCATTACTTCATCAATCATGAACCCGGTCATATTTAACGCAGAAATGAATTTCCTTTCTGGAAATGTATATATCTTGTTATATTTCTACACATGCTGGGTCAATTTTTAAGAAATAACGCGATACACAATTCGCTTGACCAAGTTAACATCGATCTGACCGTATTTATGAACGAAAACTCCAGTTGTAAAGACACACCTTCGCATTGGACCAATGAAATCACTCGTGTGTTTAAAATGTCAGTTAGTTGAAATGTATGTAAACAAATGTTTCAAAATGCGCTGGCCAGTTAGTTTTGATGCATAATGCAACGGCAAGCACGGTTAGAATGTCTTTTCATACATTTTATTGAAGAATAATAGTATCGAGGTCCGTGAACCTCGTGAAGGGAAAATGCCCTTCACTTCGTGAAGATTTCAGTCATGAATACGGTCTGATCGATGTTAACTGGGTGAAGTGAATTGTGTATGTTAAATTGTTTATGATAACTGTTTTTGACTATTGTAATCTCAATTTTTGTTTTCAACCTATTTATTAGAATAAGGTATTTCGAATCCGTTTTTAGTTTCGTTATAGCTGACGTAGATTAAAGCAATTCGTCATAAGTTAATAAATAAAATTATCAATTAATTTATGTTTTTATATATTTATATTTTATTTATAATTTGTGTAGGTGGGGCGTTGACAGTAATGGTCGAAGATATGCCAAACAAATTGTGCCACTCTATACAGACAGATTTCAGGTCTCAATTGCGACTTCAAAGGTCAACATATCACTGATATCAGGTTTGTCAGCTATTGGTTTGTATTATTCTTATCCACATTGCAGCAAGAATAACTGGACAACTTAACTATTCAATAGGTACATGTAGTACATGTAGTTAACATTAATCATATTTCTATATCATGCACTTAATGCGGCAAATGCTCTACTTGAAAGTGTTGAATGTTGGAAGTTTTTGTATTTTAATCCCAAACTTCCTTTATGAAAGTGCTGTAAAGTGATGGAAAATCCATAGGGACCCGTCACACAAAAAAAATATATAATTTTTTTTTTGGTGACGGGTCCCTATGGGAAAATCTACTTCTTTAAAGTATTTATAAGTGAATAGACCCTTTTCACAATAAGCCAATAGCGCATAGTCAAATGACTCGCAGAATTCCAGAATGAGGCTTAATGTGCAGAGATTTCTAATAGTGCATCGCAATGTCCCTCTGCTTTTGATCATTCAGCGACTTAATAATATTGCCAACACAAGTTGACTTCGTCAGAAATAGAAGTTAATATATACTTTCCATTTTAAGTGCCAATATATGAAACACATTTTCTTGATTAAAGTACATGTTTGTATTCATTTTTTTTTGCACAAATTATGACACTCTGACACTCCAGGTATGGCTTTCAATACTTAGTGTGTGTAAATTGACAGTCCAAAACTAAACTTATTGGATTATCTGACACTCTTTGTTGGCGCACTATTAGGGCGATCAATCAATTATTTTGTTTATTGCGTTTAAATTCCCCTGTATTCAGCACAAACCCATAACCTCGTTATGATCAGACACTGTGCAGACAAATACTAAATAACAATGTGATGTCATAAACCACAGGTTGAAGATATCTGGTCATTATAAAACACAATTAATGACACCTCCATGTAACCATGCCTTCTCGTGGTTGTAGCATTGCGTAGTCATTTTTTGGAATAATTTAACGCCAAATACTCAATTGTTGCTTTTATTGCACATAAAAGATATTGTCAACATTGAAAGTCATCTGTCCAAACATATTGTCAGAAACTAAATACTGTATAGGTATTAGCCAGTTTTATCAATATTATAAAGTGCTTTATACCTATATATCTTTAATATTTAAAAAAAAATAATGCTTATCATAACAGTCATTTTCTTCTATTTTATAGGGCTCTGTCTTATGGTTGATTTAACTCTAATACACATACCGGACTAATGGTACTAAATATTATGTCGTTGAATTATTATTTAAGTGTTATACTTTTTATTTTAGAATTACTTATCAATTTATTGACTTAACACATGTAACGGTTGTCTGTATGCATACATTATGTTTGACTTAATTGTAACCAATGTCAGTGCACATTAAAATCTCGATATTCAACTCAATTTGCATAGCACAAGAAAATGCAGTTACACTTTCAGCCTCGTTCTGTAATTTGACGCGTCACGTGATATAAATATCTAAAAATAGTATCAGTGTTCATATTGTGAAACTGGTCTATTATTCCACAGTGCTCCAGTTAGGATTTGAAAAGAGCAGGGGGCTTTTTTGTCAAAAGGGCACTTTGGACGCGCAGTATTTTGTCAAAAGGGCACTTTCGAGCGCGCGGGCGTTTCTGGAATGCTTCCTCTTATATGTAAATTTATATGTTATTAATAATTTTTAGAATATATTATTCCCATTATTATTAACCCATTTATGCCTAGTGGACTCTCACATCCTTCTAAATTGGATCAATTTATTTCCTAAATTAGGGTTGTCTAGTATATTTATTTCTATATTTAGAATATTTCTTACAGAAATTATTTAAAGCAAACAGCGAAGACCCTGATGAGACGACGCATCATACGGTGTATCATCAGGGTCTTCGCTGTTTGCCAATGCCTTTTTTCTAGACGTTAGGCATAAAAGGGTTAAACAATTCAAATATAATGGCCAAAGGCCAGCGGGGCTTATGTCATGGTCCTGTGTCCGTCGTGCGTGCGTGCATCTGTGCGAGCGTTAACTTTTCCTTAAAACATCTTCTTCTCCTAAACTGCTGGTCAAAATTGAAACTGCCCCGGGGGTCACACAATTTAATATATGCTTATAAAGGGCTTATTTTGTGTAAAACTTTTCTTGTCCATAACCATTTGGCCTAGGGCTACCAAATTTGGTATGTAGTGACATCTTATAGTCCTCTACCAAGTTTGTTCAAATTATGCCCATTGGGTCAAGTTTGACCCTTCCCTGAGGGTCACAAAATTGAACATATGCTTATATAAGGCCTAATGTGGGAAAACTTAATAAACCTTCTTGTTCACAACCGTATGCATTGGGCTACCAAACTGGGTATGTAGTGACATGTAATAGTTCTCTTCTTAGTTTGTGCAAATTATGCCCCAGGGGTCAAATTTGACACTGCCCCGGGCGTCACAAAATTGAATTTTTGCTTATAAAGGGCTTATTTTCTGAAAACTTTAAAATCTACTTGTCCATAACCATTGAGCCTAGGACTACCAAATTTGGTATGTAGTGACATCTTATAGTCCTCTACCAAGTTTGTTCAAATTATGCCCTGGGGTCAAATTTGATCATGTCCTGGGGGTCTAAAAATTGAACATATGCTTACATAGGATCTTTTTTGTGAAAACTTTAAAAATCTTCTTGTCCATAAACATTGGGCCTAGGGCTACCAAATTTGGTATGTAGTGACATCTTATAGTTCTCTACCAAGTTTGTTCAAATTATGCCCCTGGGGTCAAATTTGACACTGCCCCGGGGGGTCACAAAATTGAACATGTGCTTATATAAGGCCTATTTTGTGAAAACTTTAAAAATCTTCTAGTCCATAACCATCGGGCCTAGGGCTATCAAATTTGGTATGCAGTGACATCTAATAGTCCTCTACCAAATTTGTTCAAATTTTATCCCTGGGGTCAAATTTGACCCTGCCCTGGGAGGTCTCAAAATTGAACATATGCTTATATAAGGCCTATTTTGTGAAAACTTCAAAAATCTTAGTGTCCATAACCATACAGCGTAGGGCTATCAAATTTGGTATGTAGTGACCTCTAATAGTCCTCTACCAAATTTGTTAAAATGTTATCCCTTGGGTCAAATTTGACCCTGCCAGAGGGGTCACAAAATTAACCATATGCTTATATTATGTCTATTTTGTGAAACCTTTAAAGATTTCTTGTCCATAACCATTAGGCCTAGGGCTACACAATTTAGTATGTAGTGACATTGTACAGTCCTCTACTTAGTTTTTTTTCAAATCATGCCCCAGGGGTCAAATTTTACCCTGCCCTGGGGGCAAAAAAATCAATTATATGCTTATATAGTGCCTATTTTGTGAAAACTTAAAAAATCTTCCTGTCCTTAACCATAAGGCATAGGGCTACCAAATTTGGTATGTAGTGACATCTAATAGTTTTCTACCAAGTTTGTTCAAATTATGCCCTTGGGTCAGATTTGACCCTCCCCGGGGGGTTAATAAACTGAACATACGCTTATATGGGGCCTATTTTGTGAAAACTTTAAAAATCTTCGTGTCCATAACCATTGGGCCTAGGGCTACCAAATTTGGTATGTAGTGACATCTAATAAACCTCTACCAATTTTTTTTTCAAATAATGCCTCTGGGGTCAATTTCATACCTGCCCTAGTGGGTCACAAAATTGAATAAACGCTTTTTAATCGCCTATTTTGTGAAATCTTTAAAAATCTTCTTGTCGAAAACCATTGAGACTATGGCTACCAAATTTAGAATGCAGTTACATCTTAAAGTCCTCTACCAAGTTTTGTTCAAATTATGCCATTTAGGTCAAATTTGACTCTCACCCGCGGGTCACAAAATTGAACATTATATTCTTGTCTTTAATTCTAGGACCTAGGGCTACCACATTTTGTATGTATTTAGGTATAGTAGTCCTCTCCAAAGTTTGCTCAAATTATGCCCCTGGGGTTAAATTAGATCCAGCCCAGGGGGTCACAAAAGTATACATGTGCTGAAATAGGCCCTATATTTAAGTATTTGCACATGCCAAGAATATTTGTTTCAGCCTTTTTTTTAGCAGTGGAGCGATACAGGGTATCATGGCTATCTTGTTTAAGGGCAGGGGGGACCAAGGAAGGGCAGGGCGGAGGTTCGGGAGGGCAGAGCACCCTTCAATTTAGGCCTAGCTGGAGCACTGTTCCATTATGATTAATTTGATCGGGAGGGCAGGGCGGGGCACCCTTCTATTTAGGCCTAGCTGGAGCACTGTTCCATTATGATTTATTTGATGAATCAAGTTTATTTTTGTTAAATATCTGTTAAATATTTTGAAATTTATTTTATAACATAAAAATTACCGGTATGTATAGGAAATTGAGTTAACTACACTTTCTTATAAAAGAAATTTCTATTGTAAATGTATGCTTCATTTATTTTGTAGGAATTCCGTGAAACTGTTGAACCATGTATGGTACATTGAGTGCACAATGTCTGTTGGCAAAAGGATATTGGAATTAGCAAAGGTAAATTTTATGTGAAGAAGTCTTGACAATTGTGGATCTGATTAGTTTTTATGGCCTTCATATATCAATAAAAAGCTTAAGGAGATTTTATGAAAAATACTGTTATCAAGTGTGCAATCTGTTACATTTAATTTATCAACAATCAAATGATACATAACTTAGAAGCTTCACTTCATTTACTTAATACTTTGTCAGGCTGGCGTAGTGGATATGGTGTCCGCCTTGTGATGGGAATGTTTTGGGTTCAACCCTGTTTATAATCGTTCTCTTTATATTCATATATACATGTACCAAGTACTGATTATTCCCAGAAAACCGACTGTAGAATGTCTTAATAAGCTTAAAGCTTTCAATGCAATCAAGCTTAAATAAAATGGCTAAACTCTAGCATGAATTATACTTTTGTATTTCAGGTACTCAACATAACACAGTCCTTTCAACTTGTAGTCTTGTCAGCAGTGATGGAGCAGTACATCAGAATCTCGTTATGAGCTGAAGGTCATTGCCAATGGATTTCATCAACGATGTGGAATGCTTGGCGTTGTAGGGGCTGTTGATGGAACCCACAGTGCATGTCCTGCTCCAACATCAAAGCATAGGTCCTTGTTTATCAGCAATTTAGTTTTTCAAGCAGTCTATGACAGTCACTTGAAATGTTTGGACATTTGTCCTGGATGGCCAAGTTCTGTGCATGATGCCTATGTATATAGGAATGGCCCAGTGGCGCAGTCAATGGAAAATCTTCCGCATGAGTACCATGTTCTCGAGGATTCAGTATACCGCCTGACAAAAAATCTTCTTGTTCCGTATGGAGGCCATGGACATTTGTATCATTTGCAAAAGAAATTTGTGCCTGTGTTCATACTTAATAGTTGATTAACAATTGGAAGCCATAACCTGTTTTGTTTGATGGTGTTGGTGGGACAATGAATTTTGTGAAGGTAATGAGACTGGAAAAGATGATTAAAAGTCAAAGAGTGATGCTATTGTTAAGCATGCTTTATTGATGTGAAATGTTTGAAAGATAGCATTATTAAAAGAATAAAGTGTCCATAATTTGAATATTCTACTGTTTTCAGCAACATTTAATTTGTTATAGTACAAAATGCTGCATGATGTTACATCATGATCTGTTTTGTAAACAATAACATTTCAATGTATATTTGATAATTTGTCAATGGGTGTTACACGCATCAGCACTACCATTAGCTCAAAAGAAATTGCTTAGTAATTTTGCCACCTAGAGAAAAATACTTCTCAGGAACAATTGCATGTGGGAAAGTTTATGGCTAGTAAAATTTGAATTCCTTTGGGTTACCCAAGGTTACCAATTTATGTTTAATGAATTTGCAATAAAAAGATTCGACAGAATTTTCCAACATGTCACAAAATGTCGAAAAAGTGTATGGAATAAAGTGGAAGTTGATTTAATGTGTAATACACATGTATATGCTTCTTTGATTTAAAGTTTGTGTTTCCACAAAAACTGCAAATATAGTAAGCTTTATGGTATTGCAACTAAATAAAAGATTCAGATTTCAATTGTATTATTTGGATGAGCTTTCTAATGCACATGAGTCTCGCTCTGTGAAAAAGAGGTTGAAGGCATGTGCTTTCCAGATAAGCATGTGCCGACTGCACAGGCTAATCAGGGATGACATGTAACAGACATGCATTTTACCCCCTTTTCACAGATAAAGGCTCATATATGTTCAATACACTAAAGATAATCAAAAACAAAATGAGAATTTTAACCCTTAACCACTCAGAACAGATTCGATAATAAATCTAATCTAGTAAGAAAGGTACTAGATTAAAGTTTTAAAGGCTTTGTTTCCAACGCAAGGATACTGATGAGCAGCAAATAGCATAAAACCTGAACTGACTGCGAGTTACTCCCCATGAAACCAAATTATTGTTTTCTTTAATCAATGCAGCCTGGCTTTAATAGAACCGATGTTCATACTAATGCAAGTAACTTGCAACTGTCTAACTATAATCGGAGATGGTGGAAGGCAAACGGCTATACAACTTAATTAAAGTTATATTATCTATTCATACACAAACAATATACTGTTGATTGACAATCTCTTGTACAGCATGCATAAACAGAAAATATAAACAGAAAAATTATGGCCTTTTTTTCATCTTAACATACAAGTCTTGATATACAATCCCATATTAGCATAATTATAAAAACGACAGTTTACTATTTCTTCGTTGTATATGTCAGAATAAAGACAAGATGGTATTGTGCAATGAAATACAAGCACTCCTCTTACAATTGCTTTTAAACATATGAACTGTACCTTCAATATTGCAAAAGTTATGGCCAATGTTAAAGTTTTCGGACGGACGCACAGACTGACAGACAGACGGACTGACAGACAGTTCAACTGCTATATACCACCCTATCAGGAGCATAAAAACATGATGAACAATGAGCTTTTTCTTGTCTTTAAATCACTTGATAATTAACAATGACCTAACAATACAACTCAACATACAAATTATCCAACAAAATATATTTTAATGATACAATAATTTTATTCAACAATAGGAATAGCTTAAGGTTGCAACGTATTACAGTCAACGTGTCAATCTAAGCAATTTGCTGCAAAGAGTAAAATCATATAGAGATGTCCACAACGGATGATGTGCAAGCTGGCTCTGACTCAGATTTCCACAACAAATGATGTGCAAGATGGTTATTACAAGGATGTGAACAACATATGACATGCAAGCTGGCTCTACAGACAGATATCCACAACAGAGATTGTCCTACCTGGCTCTTACTCTAATGTCCACAAGAAATGACACGTAAGCTATCTCTGACTGATGTTCTTAACACATGACATGCAAGCTGGCTCTAACACAGATGTCCACACCAGATGACGTGCAAGCTAGCACCAACACGGATGTCCACAACATAGGACGTTCAAGCTAGCAATAACACGGATATCCACAAAGGGACATACACAAAGGTAAGTACAAGCTGGCACACGTATGTCCACATCAGATGATGTGCAAGCTAGCATTAACACCGGTGTCCACAACAGATGACGTGCAAGCTGGCTCTGACTCGGATGTCCACAACAGATGACGTGCAAGCTGGCTCTGACTCGGATGTCCACAACAGATGACGTGCAAGCTGGCTCTGACTCAGATATGTACCCAGAAGATAATGTTCAAGCTGCTGTGTTGTTTTCACCATTTGGGAATGGGGCCGGGTCCCTTTGGATTGGAAAAATTCGCGGCGTTTTGACTTAAATTGGGAAATTCGTGTTGTTGTTGTTGTTTTGCTAACAAATGCTTCAAAATTGAGGATACAAGTGTGTCTAGCATTATATTTACTAAGGTTGATCTTATATGGATGGGAGATAAACAAAATATTGATCTAAAAAAATAAATTAGTTTTTTGTTCCCTTGGGAATTTTTATCTCCCATTTGGGCAAAATATATACTTTTTCCATTAAGAATGGGTCCGGTTACCGGTAAACACTGAGCTGGGAAAACTGCTACAGCTCTAAAATAAAAAAAATCAAATTTTATCGCGTAACCACATAACTACCAGAATTTCGTGCAGTAATTCAATGTTATTGAAAAATGGCGCGGAGTAATGAATCTTCCGCGCGATTTTTGATTAGCAAACCGCAATTTACATAGCAACACGACTTTTGTACAGAAGTTCAATGTCTAATTATTCCGACGGAAGATATGAACGTTCCGCGCGATTTTTAGACCCCGCTTTTTGTCCGTTGTTTAATCGACAATTGTCCCGAGGAAGATACGAAAGTTCCGCGCGATTTTTGCACTTCGCGAAGATGAGGAATGAAAGTTCCGCGCAATTTTTGAACCCGCTTTTTTCTACGATGATTTGCACTTTTCCGCGAAAATAAGGATTCCCGAGAAATTTCTACATGAAAGTTCCGCGGAAAATGAAAATCCCGATATTTACTATAAAATTATATGTATTTTAGCGGGGGCCCCCTTTGGCTTTCCATAGAAGGTTCGAGCACGTGTCTTCTGTCGACACATGATCGACAAGAGCAAAGGCATGCATACCAAATACATTTTCGAACCGATAAAAAAATTACACATGGACATTTTCCTCTTTTGTTGACCAATTAAGTGGGACCACTAAACCTCTTTGTACGTAGATTATGTATAATATCTTATCGTTCTTTTCCTAATTTTAGTTGTATAACGCGATTTAAACGCTTTTCGATACGTTTTGTCTCGTTGTAAATTGAAAGAGTAAGTGAAGCAAAACGTATCTAATAAACATTTTTTTAATTGTACATTTACAAACAAATCATCTCAAGAGATCAAAGGTCCATTAACAAAATTGCTTTAAGTTGGTTGGATGTGCATGCGGTATAAACATTTCTTTCTTCAGTTAAGATCAGACGTCTGGGGAAATTTTAAACAAATATATTTCACTTCTTGGTCGTTGGTTATTAGAGTTGATTATGAGACATTACACGTGTACATAATGAACAATAATGAACAATCCAAAAGATTGCAGATGACAATTAAATATGCAAGACGTGGGGACAGCTGGAGAGACTCGTCTAGAACCGAAGTGCCCGGAAGAAGCTGGTCGGCGGCTTATGTCGCAGATGGGAACTCAGACGAAGATGCGATAGATGTCATAACAAATAAATATCGCGATCTATATACTCCAAGTATTTTATTCACATTTTTATCTTCTAAAATAGTTGTTTATGTTCAATGTTGTTTTTTGCTTTGTCCCGTATTACAAAGGCAGTATGCCACTTGCTTTAACTGAAACTTGCAAGAGTTCAAAAGAATTTCTCTCACTTGAGTATAAATCTTCCTTAATTTAATTAATCATTTGAATGTCAAATATCAAAATTAACGCTTACGTAATAGGATATGCGAGTGTGTAAATGATATATTGGTAGTAGTGAGGAGTGGTATATGTACACACGTCATTTCAAACAGAAAAAACTTCATTTTTAATGCGATATATAAATATATGTAATTGGAAAAAAGTGTGAAAAGGTAGAACAAAATCACCACGGGGACCAATTTTATTTCAGAATCATGACACGCATTTTGGGTGCTCAACATAAAGCGGGATTCCATCTGGTTGGCCTCGCCATGCAGCCCTGGTACACTATGAATGAAACAGTGTAAACTATTAAATAACACCCTATATGTTGTATATATACAAACTACTAATACAAATTAAGTGCACAGGTTGCAAGAGTCTAAACTTAGTGTCGGCACATACGAAATCATTCGCATATTTATAGGTCAGGTATAGTGTGACAAACTTATTTTTTCTAACACCCATCATTGATATACTGGCATTTCGTTCATTCAAGAAGGTAACACATATATTGAAATATCAATTACTTGTGTCTCACCGACCAACACTTCTAAACTCAACATAAAAGGAACTGCCATTCTGTTTTAAATTGTACATTTACGCATCTAATCATAAAGATAATAGTTAATGTGCGACTGTTTGTTTACAGATTTGCACTACAATAAAATATTGGGACAGACTATTTACCAAGTCTTCCTCATTCCCACCTCATTTTACAAACGCCCGTAAGTAATGAGTTTTTGAAATATGTATTTAAGTTTATGGAGAGCAGGATTTAAACACGCATTTGTCTTCAAATCGCGATTTATATCATGTAAATTATTAACAGCACAATATTTATACCGGAATGTATGGTTTTTTAAGTGCTGATAACCGATATTGAGTGTTCATAATATAAGAGTATTTTTTGCTTTAACTAATAAATTTTTGTTTTGCTTTAACTTACAATTGACAGCCCTTTGGTTGCTTGGGGGCTGGGAGGACAACGACAATTGTTGCCATACACAAACCTTGTTCCGCCAGGTTTAATGAAGAGGTCAAACACCACACAACCTGTAACAACCACGTGGATAAAACGTCCCATATCAATTGCAGACAACTAGTAAAATGTTAATACGATGTATATACTTGCGTATCAATTTTCGTTATAAACAGAAATGATATCACGTGTTATTTTCACGACATCGAACAAATATCCATAAGGTAGTATAAATAAGGCAATTTATTTTATATTTAATGATAAAATATGACATTTCTGCATTGAAATAACAGCAGTGAAAATAAACAAATTGTTATTTTCACCGGTGAAAATAACACATTTTCGGAACTCCTTTTTCTATTTTTAGATTATCATAATTTTTTTATATATAAAGTTCTATGATCACGAGTGAATTACAATCGACATTCCACCGAATCCAACAAATTTTCTTCTTATTGTATGCTTTTTCACCGTTTATTTACATTGTAAACGAGTTTAACTGGAGAATTTCGCTGGTATAATAAGGTCATTCGCCACACCAATGACGTAATTTTGTGTTTTGAAATGTTTTCAGGCACGCAACGGGAATAAGGGTAACTTTTCAGCGAAAGGGAAAAAGCTGTTTATTATTTTCTTGAAAAAGGGGCATAGAAGAAACAGAAAATGTGTTAATGTCAGTGTAAGATCGTTTGTTATGTCACTCGTGATTATAGAAAAATAATAAAGAAGCCACGAGTGAAAATATATTTTCTATGATCACTCATGAAATAACAAACGATCTTACACAGACATGAACAAATATCCTCTATATACCGTACCAGGTTTGCACATGCACGAGTCTTGGGATCCCTTGCAGCTCTTGTTTAGTTCATTTACGCAAACATTCCCGCACGTACAATCTCTGTAAACACACCAACATAAATTAATCTGAAAATCTATGGTCTGTTAATACACCTGTGTACGTTCATTTTCATACGGCATTTTGAAGCAGTGGGCTCACAGGTTAGCCTATTAATTTAACATTTGAATTATTTTCTTTTTTTCTTTTTCATTTAAGTTTTATGGAAGTAATTGTAAAGCTTTCCTTACATTAATTTTATTGCGTGCTTAAGGATGTACGCGGCAGTTTAGTTTTATGCAAATGTCACTTTACTGTTTTCACTGTAACACCGTCTCCGCAACAGATGCATTATGTTTTGGATAGTCGATTCAAAAACGGGTTTGATATTAAATAAGGGAATACAAAACGTACTATAAAGAACAAAAAATGATAAAACAATTAAAGCTCCATAAACTAAGCGTATATCAGAATCTTTAAACCACGAACACTTTTTGATTGCGTGATTGTTACGACATGTAAGCATTGAATTACGGGAAAAACAGTCGATATATTTTGACTGCGAGTTGTTTCATTCATCTAAATGGAGTTCAAATGTGATTTGTAAACAAATGACCCAGTCGAACTAGATTTTTTTCTCTTTATTTTCTTATTTGTTTTTGGTAACACATGAACGTTTGGGGCAAGTTGTGTTATATGCATATATGTGGAGCAACGTCACAAATAAGAAACTATTATGTTGCATGAAATTAAGGATGTTGGAATGGGGAAATGCATAAATGATACATGTTTTACTTTAATTCGCCAAAGCACTTATCAGTGTTGATATCCATTTGATGTTTATTGATATGAAAGCAAAATCGAATAATAATGTTAATATCCATTTAATGTTTATTGATATGAAAGCAAATTCCAATAATAAGTATAAATGTAAATTGATATTCGTTGCTTCCACCAGTTTTCTCACTTTTTTGCTCACTGACATATTTGTGGGTCACCCAAAAGTTGATATATTCATTTTGTCTAAGGCCTAATACAAATTCAAAACAGCGGTTACGCTGGATTTCTATTTCATTTTTATAATAGAAAAAGATGGCTATTGCAAACAACAGACAATATTGCATTCTGTGTGTTATAAAAAATAAAACTACTACGTACGTCCTTAATGAATCATTCTTAATTTTAACTGGTAGCAAAAACTCACGTTAACTTCAAGCAAGAGTATCGTCCGTCCACCACTAAAGACAGATTAGCAATGGCTACCAAAAAAACTGTTTTGAGCATCTTCATGTTTCGGTAGATTCCTGTAATTGCACTTTCTACAAAACAATGAAAACATTTGTGCAATCTTAAACAACCTTAAGCCTTTAAGACAAAAGTTGAAAGAGTTCTTAATCCAAAATGTATTTTTCAATTGAATGTCACATGTTACAAAAACTTTGAGGACAACACAAAAAGAAGTTGTTCCTTTACATTGATAAACAGAATGGTTATTACAATACCATTGAGTACGTATGGGTATAAATTGCTGACAGTACTAAGCCTGTAAGAAGTAAAAGGGGTCTCAAGCTGTTTCAAACTTCTGCTTTAAATATTTAGTTTATCTGATAAAAAACACGCATGTGGAATTGACAACTGTAATTTGCTTATTTCTCATCTAGAATGACATCAAAGCATGAAAAAGCAACCATCAATGTAATTATTTTTAATTAATACTGTTGCGAATTGCAAGAATAGTAGGGTTACAACAACAAAAACCCAAATTAAAACATATTGTAAGGCGTCTGGCGGAACTACCTTTTTAGAATTACATTTATCCGGGATCAATTGCATTCAGACATGCTAACATTAAGAAGAGTGATCTGTCCGTTATATTCATTTTGAAAGTCCGACGTTAAATATTTAAAGGCAGAGGTGAAGTGTAAATGCATAAAGTGTACATGAACTTTATCAAAAGGGGTTAAGCAAATACTTTAAATTCACGCCAATGAAATCTATAAAATGCCTTCTAACAAATACCTATTATACATTTAACCGAAATATAACGTATTTAATGAATGACAATAGGTGCATACTTAATACATTTTTTAAATCGAAAGTTAAATTGAACAACGAACATGTAAAAAAAGTTAGATTTTGTTGTTTTGTTGTTTTGCTTAGTTGAACAAATCCAATATTAAAATATCAAATAAAATATTATTCACGGTGGATATATCAATATATAAAACATGCACTTATTGTACGCATGTCAAGAATTCTTATATAAAGATGTATACAAAAGGTATAATAAATACATTTAAATATAAACGTTCATAATTTTATAAAGAAGTGATTTTAACAATAAGAAATCTAAGAAAAAGGAGGAAAAATATCAAATATCAATAAATTAAAGTTCTAACCTTAAATCAAAAAGTCTTAATTACTTCGGTGATTTGTATATCCAAAGTCCGATGTTTAGTAACTTTACCAAAGAAATACTGTTCCTTATATAGGCCTTACGCGAGAAGTAACGAGAAGCTTAGTCGCGCAGTAAACTGAGATGCTATTTCTGAACAATTGGTCACCAACCACGATCCGAAAATATTTATTAATTAAATCCACAATGTGTTATCAAAATACATGTTACGTGTCGCAATTGTCCACTGAAGTTTACTTTTTCTCACATAGAAACATGACGCGATTTGTTGCTATTGGAAACGGTATCGTTCGGCGACGTCTCCGGTTAAAGCGAGCGACGTGAACGCACTGATACAAATGCACAGATGACGGATGTTACTACGAATTTAATGAGCGCACGTGAATGTTAACATTTAATTTTTGTAAAGGGTGTTTAATTGACGTTTTAGATGACGCTTCTGCGAAGTATAGCACTTAACGCTAATTGAACTCCATAACGACGAAGCGACATATATAGAGGATATTTGTTGGATTTGGTGGATAATCGATTTTAATTCACGAGTGATCATAGAAAATATATATTTTCTATGATCACGAGTGAATTAAAATCGATATTCCACCAAATCCAACACAATTTCTTTTTATTTTATGCTTTTTTTCACAGTTTATATACATTGTTAAAGAGTTTAACTAAAGAATTACGCTGGAATAATGTCGTCATTTCGTCAAAAAATGACGTCATTTCTCAGTGAACAGTGAAAATTATCGAACAGTGAAAATTATCGATAATTTTCACTGATACTTGTCATTGTTTGAAACAGTGAAATTATCAGTACTATATCACTGATATTTCTCTATAAACCACCGGAAAGTATCAAATAAAAACATTTATTCTCTTTTTTATTGAAATAAAATATTTTACAGCCGCATAATATCTGCCGGTTCAAAATTTGCATCAACTCTATATCTTTAAATTAACTTATCGTATCATCATGATTTATAGTATTTTTTGTCTATCTACTTAATAAGCTTTGTATTTTGATTATACAAATGAGAAAAGCCTTTTTGTTATACGATAGACATGTCACACGAATGAGAGTCTTTCTCGCCATTTAATTTTTTCCACATAACGATATATTTTTTTGCATTGTTCATCGTAACCATGAGCACCAATCCGCTGTTAGTTTTCGGAATCTTAATCCCTTATAGAATTACGGAGCTACAAAGTTTTGACCTAAATTCACCTCACGAAACGTGTATAACTTTGAATCTGATAAGGCATCTAAAAACGGACTTCAGTTTTGTGCTCAGCCAGGGAGACCCACTTAGAAATGAGGATTGATTGATGTATTTGAACTTTGACATGTTGTTCCCTTAAAGAATAACGGAGCTAAACATGTTTTACCTAAATTCACCCCTTCAAAAAGTGTATAATTTTGAATCATATAAGGTATCTCAAAACTTCAGATTTATACTTAGCAATGCAGCAGTCACTTAGAAAATGAGGATTGGTTGATGTCATTGAGCATTTACATTATCACCCAAATTTTTACCTGATGAGAATTAACAGCTCACCAACGAAGCTCAGAGTATTGGCATGATACAGCTTTTGCAGACTGCAACTTCCAACGGCACTTAAAAAAAACGGAAAAAACATGCTTCGACCTGTTGTGTCTAAATTTTTGGGATAATGAATATGTCCCCACTATATTGTCAAGATAACGATCATTGGGAGCAAATACAAAATGAATTGCAATGGCAAAGCTTAAATGTATGCACGATACAAGATTTACATGTTGCCGACAGGAATCTAGTTTGTAATTTACACAGAAATGTGGAATATATCTCAACTCCTAGAAAAATGACCTAATCCGATTGGCGTAGAGCAGTCACAATCACGGGCGTATTTTCCATACATACACTCCGAGTAATTTTGATACACATTTTAACCTAAAATAATAGGGGTATGTTGATTAACTGCTAGATTAGTCCAACTCGTGTTATTATGTGACGTTTTTTTGTATTAACGGGAAACCAACCATAAACGGGCATTGCCGTGTAAGCCTTTTTGAGACGAAAAGGATAAATTCAAGTACACACTTATATTATTTACATGTGTTCTATTTGTCCCACAATATTTAGAAAAACTTATATGAGACAATCAAAATAAATATATGCTATATGCTTGTTGAGTCGTGGGTAATTTTCATTAAGTAGGTACATCACAAATATATTAAATATATGTCTATGAATTATTATAAAGATAATTATTAACCTTTGGTTTCCATATTTGTTGCTGTTTCAAATGTGTATCGTCCGAAATAATAATACATTATCGATTGCGTTGATGCGTCAACCGCCATCTTGAAAAATAAATTCTTGTTGAGCCATGAATTATGACTGGCTATTCTTACTTAAAGATTTGCATATAATAACTAGCCTTTCAACTGACAAATGTTGCTGAGAAGGTTAATTTCTTATGGCAAAATGTCAACGGACAATGTAATATTGAAAATGCTCATAAATAAACGATTTAGTGTACTTAGCATAGGTACATTATATTAACATTTTATAAAAGAGCAAATATTTGATAAGAGCTCCGATGAATGACATTATTGACCTGTTTTTGTCGCATTTTGATCAGCAAAACGATGGTTACTTGGTCTTGACAACATTTTTTCTGTAACGACTGCATCATATGAGAACATAATATCACGCGATTTATATAACCACGACTCAAAAAGAACCCACGACTCAACAAGAACCTACCATATACAAAATTGAGAATAGACGACACGATTAACACAATGGCAACTTTTATCCAATTCTGAAATTCTTGAATTCAATATTATGTAGCGTGTTTTAAACTAATGTTGTGTTGTTGTGGTTTTCGTTGCTGTATTTGTACATGTATTTCGTAATAACCAGATGCTGTTAATCATTGCTTATTAATACACACGCTTAAAATTCGGTTTCTCGTTATACAATACATTAACATATACCTGCTTTACCGACTGTGACAAGAATCTAAATATAGAAGTATATGCAAGTATAAACACAGCACTTTCATGTATTTGATTTATTTTCAAAAAAATACTTTCACTTTCTCGCGATTCTCAGAAAATGTTGCATTACAAATTCAAGCATAAGAACTGTACACGCACATCGCGTTAAGTGATATACACATGTTCAGTAGGAATACTCCGTTCCGATTGACGTTTATCTTAGGTAATCTCTAAAAGTAACATATATGCCGTAATTTATTTGAAAAAAATGTCTACTTTTGCAATCGTGTACTCCCTTTTCCGGTGTAACGTCTCGATACAAGGTCACCACACGAGTAGTGGATATTATTGCAGGTGTTTATGGAACTATTGGCTTTGTGTGGTTAAATACGCTGTAAATTACCAAATGTGACATGGATTTAACGGGAATGAAATAAATATGTAAGGTAAATATTTTTTTGTTGCATTGTTTGCAATATTTCAGAAAATATGTTACTCGTTTGCTTTAAAACCGCTCGATACGCGGTCACCGGAGGATATATATGTTCTTGCGAAATCATGCGAAACACTATGTGTATGTGTATATATATATTTAATGGTTACCAGATGCTCTCAAAAGTGTTTGATTCGACAAATCTTATAGTAATGTTGGTTATATTAAACAACATAGTTAGTCAGCAAATAATGCAAATCCAGCTTTACTGTTGATGCTCTATCATTCAACGGTAATACGCGATATTACAAAGGTGTTATATATGTCTAATCCAATTAATATTGTTTTTTAAGAAGGTCGAATGTAGTCGCATAGTCGGTGGAACACAATTAAGTACACAATTCGACTTCATTTTTCATTACGATTAGTTTTTGTTGATTTATCCTTAACAAAACGCGTTCCAATGTTCGTTAAATACAGGATACAAAATCTGACGGCCTCGCTTACAACAACAGGTTCTTTACCTTCAATGTCCGACAGTATGTGTGGTACTGACAAACTTATTGAAGTGAACCTATTTATATAGTTACATCGAAACACTCAATGGTGACTTGTGCAATATCCTACGGGAACGTGTGCAAAGTCACGTGTACTAAGATCATTTACATGGGATTTTACAACAATCGATGGGCTGCATGTGCTTACCAAAGACATGAATGAAACAATCAACAAGCAATACATAATTCGCCTAAGGTATGCATATTTGCACTCATTTCAGCATATGCTACCAGTCAAAGTGTATGTCTGAAACGTAATAACATAGGCCCATTCATATTTGCGTTTTATAAAGTATACATTGTGACACTGTTGGTATGGAGACCATAACTTGGTGTATTCTCCCCGTCTTAGATATTTCAATATAACGTAATGATATTTATATTTCTTTATCCTTAAATTTAGTTCTTTACGGAAATTAAAATCAGTAATATTCTGAATTTTATAGCAGAATTATTAAGCATTTCCTAATAATATTACTTAAATTAGTGTTAATTGATAGGATCGCGTGGTAGAGCATTTAAGGTTCACGTAGAGGCTTCAGTTTGAAAAATGTGGGACCCTAGCATTAAACTCAAATTTGACTAAACGAAGAGTGCCACATAGAAAATGTTTACATATTTGCTTAATAGGATGGTTTTCCTTCAAACTGCTACCAATTTTGTGCAGCAAAGTCTCATACTATCGACAAAAGCAATTAAAATACAAAGCGATTTTAACACAAAAATATACATTATTTTCAAAAATCTGAATGATGTTTATTCAACGTATTTCGGCGGAAAATTATATAACTAGTTAATAATATCGACATTGATGTGTGCAAGTAACGCTTATTTTTTTTACATATCTAGAAATATCAAAACTCGAACACATGTAATTTCATGACGATGGGGGCAGCCATTTTTAAATTAATAAAATTGAGAGAAACATGCTAAAACTCTCTCATCGCCTAATTGACATTCCAAACGGTTGATGATGACAAATGCATTGGATTGTAATCTTTCCGTTGATGTAAGCAAACTGCGTGATCAGACCTCATAAACACTAAAAAAAAACTTTGTAAGAAGCATTTCACCAATGTTTACAATTGTTGTCGAATCACATGTTCTTGTATTATTGCGCACAAAATAGTACGCTTACAGACTGACAGAAATATCGATACGAAACTCCGTTCAATTCATCACGGTATACTATTTTATTGATAATATATAATAATTATTCGTTTCAACAACAAGCCTAACTGTAAAAATAATTCTTTTAAACGGTGTTTTTAATAACGAAAGTGAAAACAACGGAAGTCGGATGGATATTATGTGAGATGCACTTCGGCTCCAGAAAAAAAATACAAATACACTAAAAAAAGAAAATTTTCAGCTTGAAAATATTTGAAATGGGGTAAGTGATTATATCTCTGTGTGATCATTTCTGTTATTAAGCGCGATCTCTTCCTGATTAATGTTAACAGTAATTTTACTAGTCGCGACCCAACTGTCAAAATAATGATGTGTTTTCTCAGGTAGTTGTATACACATACCAGGTTTTCTTACTTCCTCACGTGATTTCGACCGATTTGTAATGCACGTTTTTTCTACGGAGCACAGCGAGTGCCACGCTTTCAAAATGGGTAGGAGGAATCGATATACAAATGTATAAAATGTATAAAAAATTCGGTTTGCCAAAAGGAACACATTCTTCAAAACGGTACAAGGACAGTAGTTGTTCAGGAAGGAAGAAAGAAAAAAACCATGATACTTAGCTGTGTATTTTTATGTAAAACTATGATTTCTAGAGTCGTCTGCACAAAACTCATAAAATTATGATAAAATCTTGTTATTGATGAGCAATATCTCCTTTTATCACAATGATTTCTACCCAGCCAAACCTATTTATTTATATTTATTTACAATTTTATATGTCGTCTGCAATTTCTTTCAATTTAAGATGGTTTAAAATTTTCCATTTGGTTATAGCAAAATTGTTGCAAGCCCTTGAAATAGAATAGACTCTTTATTATTCACCATACCTGGATTTTTAAAAAGTAGTTCAGTTTAGTTATTTTTAGAACTTTGTTTAGGAAAATTCTCCAAAAAATGCAAATGAATAATAACTCGTTTGTTGTTTTCTGACAATGATTTTCTGTGAAATGTTGCTTACTTGACCTTGTGTATGTATATAGCTTTGTATTTATTCAAATTACGGTAGTACATATCCTTCCTAACTTTAGATTGAGATTTTGTAAATTAGTGTAAAAATGTATTGACTTTAAACAAAAATATGAATAAAGCAAAAAAAATATTGAATGTCAAAAATGTATTTATGTTATTCTATCCGTCATAACCTTTTAAATGATTTATAGCTTGACCATATTGTACCACAATGAATGAAGAAAAAAACCAAATCAATGTTTTAATGAATGTTATCCCTCCCATGAACCTTAACCCATTTATGCCAAGTGGACTCTCCCATCCTTCTAAATTGGATCAATTTATTTCCAAAATTAGGTTTGTGTAGTATATTTATTTCTATATTAAGAATATTTCTTACAGAAATTCCTTTAAGCAAACAGCGCAGACCCAGATGGGACACCGCATCATGCGGCGTCTCATCTGGGTCTACGATGTTTGCCAACGCCTTTTTTCTAGACGCTAGGCATAAATGGGTAAAGATAATTAACATTCACGCGATTTATACGACAACATGCACAAATCACTTAAGCTGCATCAATAACTGAAGGTCTCAGGATAACAATTGTCATTATAAAGGGCTAGTAATCACGTGAACATACATCAACTCATTGCATGATGTCACGAATGGAATTGTCGTCTATTATTGGAAAATAAAACAACAGCAGCAATAAGCAGAAAATGTAAAACCCTCCAAGCTTACTTTCAACCAATGACATTTAAACATTGACACACATACTTAAAAAACTTAATCCTGATTATTTACTCCATACCATTTGTTGTGAACTGAGTTGACCTATTGCGAAAAGTTATTTTTGTGAATATTATAAATAGCTTTGTAAATTAAGTAATCATGTATGCATTATCGTTTGAATACGTAAAATCATCGTAAACTCATGCCTTAAAAATGACAGTGATTCTGAGATAACGATACTGTGTTTGACCGGAAATATAAAACTGATCCGTGAGAGAAATAAATCAGTACAAAATATAATAAAAACACAATTTTTCATTTTAAACATATGTTAAAAATACATTAAACATGATTTACTGTTAGTCAAGATTTCGTCTGCGTTTAATTCTGAATAAAACATCTCTCATTCTTAAACCACTGTCGTTAACGGTTATTAACCTTTTATGTCTCAACTAGAATTACACATGTAATTTTAGGTTTAATTTTCCAAATGGCATCTTATTGCTTTGTTATAAACATGTAGGTACTCGGTACAGATAGTGTTATAACATATGTAAATATCTAAGGGACTAGGTTTCCATGGCGAAATCCGACTCGCTTTAAGGGATTTTTTAGATGAATGATTTAATGTTTGTGACCATTTTTTGCAGAAGAACGACATAATTTGTTGAAAAAAATTAGAGTGCGACTAATGGTCATTGAACAGATTTTTATTGTTTGAAATTTATTCTTCAACCAAGAACGCTAAGAAAGCATTAACCAGACGATTAATACCCAAATTTAACCATTTTTAAAGGGGCCTTTTCACAGATTTTGGCATTTTTTGAAGTTTGTCATTAAATGCTTTATATAGATAAATGTTAACATTGGGTCTAAAAATTTCCAGTTAAAAAACAAGACAACAATTAAAGAATTAAAAAAAATTACCCTCAACAGGGCTCGAACTACTGACCCCTGGAGCCATGGAGCAAAAGTCTACTGCTCTATCCACTATACCATCCGCGCTTATATCATAACCGTCGATTTTTTACATTATATATGCAATCCTCGTAGTATCAAAAAAATACAACGACAACAACATAATTCTCCAAATTATTCAATCGTTTCGCGTTGCAACGCTTTATAATTTTCAGGTTTTTAAATCGTCAAAAGATGCACATAATAGATATTTTAGAGCATGGTAAATGTTCAGTATTACTGTTTCCTCACAAATATCATAACTTCAAGGAAAATTTGCGAATCTGAAACAATGTTTTTCAATTGTGTCAATTTAGCAAAGCGTGAAAAGGCCCCTTTAAATGGCAATTAAAATAAACGTAGTATGATGAAGTACATTAACGTGATCTAAGTAATCGAGGATACTATAAATCATTTACACTTTCATCAAATTTGAATCACTTGTTTTATGATAACTCATCAAATGAATACGTCCTACATGTGTAACATTTTTATGGTACAGATACTTTACGTGTGAACGTGTCAAAATTTCAATTGGTGCTTTTCTTTGAATTTGGGTTATCGATTTTCTAGTTGTTATGACTTTCGCAGATTTGTTATGACACGGTACGTTGTCCACCCAACGGCGTAGACAACAACGTTTATGTAAAATAAAGGCATGCATTTTTACTTAGATATATAATACAATATTAAATGTACAGATTTTGCAAGATACAGTTTTTTTCACGAAATCGTATGAAAACCAGCAAATAATTCAGTTTTATAGACATTCTCAACATTATCAGTTCTGTATTGAATCAGTTGTTATTACATTAAACAGAGATGCGCATTTTCCTAAAACAAAATCAGTTAAAGCGAAGATTATAGCACAACTAAGGCATCAGTCTGACCAAATTGATATATATATTATCCAGCAATATGGGTTAACGGTCAAATGCCCGACGGCGGTCTTCTTATTCAAGATTCGCGACACGTAACTGATTACACATAGAGTAGAGATATAATTATCTCAGACTGATTTATGTTCTACAACAAGGAAATATAATACGCTATTATCCGTATTATGTCTATAGAAAAGTATGCAATATTGGTCACTTAAGTTGTTTCACAAATCTAGCATGTTGCATATGTTATCTTCAATTTGTTTGTCCGGCTGATGAAATGGCAACCGTTTTAAAAAAAATGTGGATATTTGTTTTAAGTTCACGTGATTAACACTGAGGCTCATACTATTAACAATGCAGTTCACGAGCTTAACAATGCAGTTTACGTTATAAGAAATGCAGTTCACGTTAAACTTTGCAGTGTACATGATTAACACTGCAGTTCACGAGCTTAGCAAAGCAGTTCACGTTATAAAAACAGCAGTTCACGTGATTAGCCATGCATTTCACGTGATTAGAACTGTAGTGTAGTTTGTGGTCACTGCAGTTCACGAGCTTATCAGTATAGTTCACGCGATAAGCACTGGATTTCGCATTATTAGCACTGCATTTCATTAGATTAGCATTGCAGTTCTATACATGCACACGATGCGTGCACAAGAACAGACACAATATAAACTTTTGCCAAGGATGCTGTGTGTGTAAATAAACGACGATGACTTCCCTCGTCTGCGTTATTTTATTCTTATTAGTGCTTTGTTAATTACATTTATATGTTCTTTAAGTCTTATATTTGCAACCGAAGCATTGGTCATTTGTCGCCAAGGCATGTATCGTAAAAGTCGTTGAATATGCTGGTATTTAACATCAAACGTTAGCTGCATCTGTAATTACCTTTAAGGACATATCTCATATATAAAATTACTCTTTAGTATATCATGTTTTACTACTAAGCCGTTTTAACAACAACGATGCAGCCATTAAATTTCCCGTATTTTCAGAGGTTAAACAATATTTGTAGGATAACCACTCTGCCCATTTTTGAGCAACACACAGTTCCGATTCCAGAGTTACACCATTGCCAGTAATATAACAACGCATCAAACATTTCAAAATTAAAATTGACGTTTGTTTATATTTTTAAAAGACGAATTTCATTTTACCATAATTGTGTAATAATCTTAAAGCCACGATTATAAAACAGAACGAAATAGAATTCAACCGTTGATGAGAATGGTGGTCATGTGTATCTTAATAGTTATAATGCAGATTTTAAGCAGATCTGCATCCCATCTGGTTGTATCCTTATTTTGGAAAATGTAAGATTGGCGTTCAATGTTGTCACTGACTAAATTATCGATTACAATTTATTCAAGTCAGCTTAAATAAAGATGACATTATAACAAGACATTACGTTGAAAGGTTTATAATGTTATAACGTTTTTATGAATGTAATGTAGAATTCATTTAAATCGATCACTTGTCACTCAAATGATAGTTTGTATTGTTGTGTAAGCCATGTTGACATACTTATACAATCTTGTTGTATCTAGTGGTTAGGACTCCTTGTTTCCATCCAGACAGAGGCCGGGTCGTTTACCGGTACCGGCACTGCACATTAATTTTGTATATAAATGTCGATTGGAGTCAGCTGTCGTGAATACATAGTTAGGGAACATGTTATTTTATCATTATAATTGTATCATTGACTACATTTCTCCGAAAATTATGCTTCCATGTCCATTGTAGTATAAAAGTACAAGAGAGGTAGACTTTTAAAGGGGAAGTCAATTTAATAAAGCTATATAGTAGTATTCGACTATAAAAGTGTTCAAATAAAGTATATCAAGTAGAAAATTGGTGCACACATTCTGAAAAGAAAATCAAGTTATAATTATTGTTATTATGTCAATTTAGTTTATACAGGATTCAATATGTCACGCATTATAATATTATTTATGTATTCACTACGTATTTCAAGACGGGTTTAATGTATAAAAATATATTGTAAACGTGTTTTGTCGTATTGCGGTACCCTTAATATTAATGTTTTGCGTCCTTGTGTATAAAATTAAAATTAACATGGACATATTCGCCATATCCGAGAAGAAAAAAAGAATGGCACACTGGTTTTTATTTTAGATAATTCAACTATGCTGAAGTAGCGTTGCATATTATCCTAAAAACGATATTATGCTGTTTATGATGCAACTTTTCGGTATTTACCGGTAGTTTTTCTTTTTTAACTTAAAGTAGAATTTACACAACCTAATTGCATTGAAATTCAATACATATTTCCGAGAAATAATATGTCTTGAAGTCAGCATATGTTATCAGCGACTATTTACCAGAGAGCCAGATCTACTGAGCACGAACCTTTTATACTACGAAATGAGATGTTCTACGTTCAATTAAACACATACAATTGTGTATTTCAATTAATATTTGTTAATGAACACGTTACACTTTCGGCATGTTTACATCAAATAGGAGAAACAATTCATTATTCTAAACACTACTCCAATGTCGATACCTTTAAAAGACCACACTTTGTGTCTGAAACTGATATGTAGCTAATGTTTAGTTGTTAAGAATTTATCTCAAATTCGAACATAACATCAAAATTTATTCAGTTGAGTCTCATTGGAAAATTAGGGGATTTCGCCAATATTCCAATGGCGACTGAATAAAGTAAAAACAAATCTGGGTTAGACAGATACGTCAACAAAGATTTCCAGCGCTGATGCGTTTTTCGTTGGGAAAGGTCATCAGCAAAAAAATTAGGATCCCAGCGAATTGTGCTGACGCCGAGGTTTTTCAGCACAATTTTAGCAGCAGCATCCAACATAAATAAATTGGAATCGCAAGATGTTTAGTATAAACGCTCATAACGTAACTAGCTATATATACATTTTATACAGGTTTATAAAAAGCCGAGCTGCTAAAACAATTTTGGTAAATTAAATGCGAACGTTATAGACGAACATACATCTCTCGAGATATATATATATATATATATAATTCAAGGGACCTTTTCACAAATTTAGACATTTATTGAAGTTTGTCATTAAATGCTTTATGTTGATAAATGTTAACATTGGATCTAAAAAGCTCCAGTAACAAAAAAGATCAAAATTTAAGAAAGAAACAAGGATTCTTCAACTGGGCCCGAACCACTGACCACTTGAGTAAATGTCGAACGCTAAGACCACTCGGCCATCCATTCAATGCTTGGTGTGTTTTATATTTTATATAAGCAATCCTCGTTGTGTCACAAAATATAAAGACAACAACAGAACTCTCAGAATTATTAAATCGTTTCGCGTTACAATGCTTTATACTTTTCAGGTTTTTAGATCGTCAAAAGATGCATATTATGGATAAGTAAAAAGTCAATTTACTAAAACGTGAAATGGATCCTTTTAACACTATTTTTACTCGGGGTGAACGCATTGAAAATCTTTTAACATTGCATCGAAGGCAGACTTACATTGTTGTCCACAATTCCAAATAACTGAAGAAGTCTTACACTTAGGTTGTAAAAGCGCAATGACCGTTGTACAGTTGACGATATCTTACTGTAATGGTGTTCGATGAAGCCTTCAAAACATATCGCATATTCTAGAATCTTTATTAAAGATTTTCTCGGAAAACGTTTAATTCCATTATCGTAACCAACGGCGCGTGAAAAAGAATAATAATGAAGCACAGTTGTTCATACTCCAGTAGTAAAGCGTTATTAACAAAGTTTTGATAAAGAATTATAATATTTTCCTATTTACAATTTTTAATTGGTAAATAAAACATGCGTTTTATGCGTGTTCATAAATCCACGAGGAAGAAAGTCTCTTAAATGACTTTAATAGCGATGCAATGATAAACGTGTGAAAAAAAAAAAACACAACAATGCATCATGCTTTTCGATTGAAAAAAAGCTAAAAGAAAATAAGGTTTTATAGTTAAAGAATCTGTTATATTTGCTCCGTATGTGTAATTAGTTATGTATAGAAAATCATAAATAAGAGATTGCTGACATGTTTTCAGTCTTTGGACATTAAGCCCGTCTTGCTTAGCGTTTGTGTTAATGTGATTAGACTAAACGTGTGTTGTAAGCTTAGCGATAACCGATACTGCATCAGGAGTATGCACACTTCTTTTTTATGGAATTATGGCTGAATCAATACAAAACGGAAAATGTCTGGAATGATTTTTATATTTTGATATTTGATGATACAGTACAATACAGTGACTAATCTTATTAAATGATATTTAATTTAAATTGTTTAAATGTCAATAAATATATACTCTATACATGTATTTAATCGTATTTTAAATGTATGTTTGCGTAAATTTCAAGTATGATTATGCGTTCAATAATAAATATTAACGGCTATCAGTGTTTCAAATATTTTTATAAAGGCGTAAAATTGTGTAATTTCATCAGATTAAATTTTAATTTGTTATCTTATATAAAGGACCCATTACGCCTGTTTTAATAATGTGCCGCCTGTTGTTGTTGTTGTGTTTATTGTTGTGAAAAGAAGGCGACTAAGATCTGTATCAGTCATAAACACGCAAGCAATTGGTCGATGCTTGTGTCATTGCATTCCAACCCGCAAGGTATCAGGGTCAGTTCGCGGCCAGTAAAATAATCATTATATTATATAGACGCTATTTCGTGAACTAAATGAACTGGAATTTTCTTTAGACCAGAAATATGTTAAATGAAGATATTCAGCGATATAATTATGGTATGTCAATAATAGATTCTTAATGTGTTTTCAACAATACCATGATAAATATTATTTTTGATTAATTTAACAAGAATTATTTCACCATATTGACTAATGTATTAAGCATGAGCGCGATGATTCTCGATACTGTTAATAATCGAATCAAATTGCAATGCCCAACAAACCACTAAAACAGGTTTTTTCGAAGAAAGCGCGTATACATATTTAAAATATGTACTGATACTTCGCGTGTGGCCGGTTGACTCGTATGTTTTATTTTCACTCCCATTCTTCTTTTGGTGTTCTGTTTTGTATCTATAGGTTTTAACTTTATGACCAGCAATATGCAATAATGTAAAATAAGTCGCGAAAACTCCGCGGAATATCCCGTACTGCGTGTGATGCAGCTAAGAACTGCACAGAAAAAGACATTCGCCTTCTTTGATCTCATTCATTGAACTATTTACCTTTCACCAACTCCAACCACAATCATCGCCGTATATCTTTTTTTAAAAGATATTTCTTGTTTTTAGATGACATCGTACTAAACGCGCTTATATGAATTATTTTGAACACGTTTGACCAACAGTTACTCAAAATTTCTTCAATATTATGAGATCAGTTACAGATTTTTCTTTGAATATAGTGTATAATAAGAAAAAAAGAATATGGAAGAAACAAATTAAGATAATTATCAACTCCGTCCAGAAACAAACAAAATGACGTCATCGTTCTGAACGTGAAACATTATCCCGGCCTGTATTTATTTTCACAATTTACTCCTGGTGATGGGATAAAACTTCATTTTATATAGCGGTGTCATTATTTTAGTAATAGTTTAGACGTTTAATGAACATTTTTTTTATCAGTTTTACTGTAGTTATTGGGTTAAGAAATCCATGTTTCAATGAATATTTGCCGTTGATTTCCAACGTTATTTGATCGGGGTTATATTGGCACTTCCGACAGGCATAACCGCCGTCTTGGTTTGAAATATCTCGATCCGAAAAGATACCATATATAAATTAACAAAGATAAAAACAAAAGCTAAAAAAGGTCGCGGCTAGGTAAAATGGAAACTCAGATTATTTTCGTTAATAAGATGAATTCATAGAAATGCTCTCCCATAAATTCAATAAATGTCCAAAATGCAGGATCAATGTGTGTTCTTTATTGGATAACTCATAGAAATATTTTTTCCTTTCTTTTTTTCGAAATGTCAACGTTATTGATTTGGAAAGTTAGCCTGGAAAAATACAACGGCATATTATTGAACACTTCGCACATAATCGGATTGAACATTCTCTGGATACAAAAATAACAAACCAATTAACAAGTTGACCAGCTCCAAGTTCTAGATATATCTAGTGGATTTAATGAATACCTTTCAGACATTGTATGCTAGGTACTTTGGCTCAAGACGACCGAAGAAACTATAAAGCAATTTTAATTTACGGATACGGTATTTTATTATCATTATTTTTAAATTCAATATATAGTGTTGTATTTTTGACTTGTAACATTAGTTTCAACTACTGATGCTTTTTATAAGTTCGTCCTCTTGGATGATTTAATATGATAAAGACTGACATGCAATGCATCAAATTTATAATTAACATTATTAGAAAAAGAAGTTCCTCGTCAGGTTTGTGAGAAAGATAAAGGGTATGATTGCATTGATGCTCTTCAATATTTAATACTAACCTTTAAATAAAAGTGATTATATGAATTATGCGACATAGATTCGATTTCTATGAATATTTTAAAACCAGAGACTGCTTTAGTCAGTTTGAGCATATCAATACGTTTTTCTGTTCTTTTCTTAAAAATAATGAATACATATTTTACACGATGTTTGCACGTTTATACAAATTTCACCTGATTCAGTGTTAACTAAATCATTCATTCTAAGAATTAAAAAAAAACATACTAATAAGTCTATGTCGAAAACACAAGTGTTACATACCTTCATTGCCAATTCCAACTAACGTTGTGACGTAATAGCCTAAACCTACTTACCATTTGAGATGGTCATTTATTTACAAACTTAACTATTTCATGGTGTGGCCGGCCTTATTACAAGGTACGTATTAATGTACCCAGCCATCTTCCCCATCTTGTCAATTGCTTAGGCCAGAATGTCATGTATTAATCAAACTCTTTCCTTAATAGGCTGGACTTTTCCTTATATTACATACAAGCTTCTAGTGTTAAATGGGTTTATAAACTGTCACTTTTTGCATTAAAAAAGGCAGTACACGCTATACAAGCAGAGATGTAGTTTCATAATTTCTAATTAGTACGGACGAGGCCCGTAAACGGTTTTGCTAGTATCTTGTTGATAAGAATATTACTGGACTTTGGAAAGTATTTGTGTTAATTTATGACGAAATGACGTCATTATTTCAGCGAAATTATTTAGTTAAACACTTTAATCATGTATATAAACTGTGAAAAAAAGCATAAAATAAAAAGAAAATGTGTTGGATTCGGTGGAAAATCGATTTTAATTCACTCGTGATCATAGAAAATATATATATTCACTTGTGGCTGCGCCACTCGTGAAACTACTATTTTCTATGATCACTCGTGAATTAAAATCGATAGTCCAACGAATCCAACGAATATCCTCTATATAATTATCATATATAAATCACGAGATCGCAACATAGACATCTTCACATGCACATAGGTACATAGGTATATAACGGATCTGCAATACGCGAAAATAATGGTTTGTTGACATGGACGAATATTTCCTAAAGCATATATAATGTATCCCATGACATTCCTTATCTTTAAATGTTTTGTGTAGAAGTTAAGACAGTTTTATTTTTTTGCGTACATTTATTTGGGTTTGTATTTTGAACAAGTTTTGTCCTCACAGGCATGGTTTGCAAAGCTAGAGATGGCTTTAACAGACGTTCGTCCACTCGACAAGATCGTGATAAAAGAACAGTTCTTAAAACAACGGCGCGAACGGAATATGCGGACATCATGTTCCCTCGGAGAAAGACCAGCAGGCTCTGCTGTCATGTCGAACCTTGCAAATGTGTCAATCGGTACCATCTTCAGCTCAAGCGTTGACAGACATCGAGCAAAAAAGTAGTAATCATCTAAACAGCGTGAAATAGAAATAGATTGGTAAGCCATCACCAGAAAGAAGTTTGACATCGACTCTTGTGGTAATAAATGTAATATTGTGTCAAGTTCTATTGGATTGCTTCTGAAATATTGTTAATATAATCAAGTTAAGTTCATGTCAATTATCTGTCCTATTAGTGTTTGTTAATTCGTTTTACACATGCGATTGTCAATCATTCGGTATCAAGTGATTTCATTTACCACAGGAAAACAACTTTATGTCGAATGTTACGATTATTATGGTTAACTGTTCCTATCAAAGCTATGTTGCAATCAAATGTGTTATTTTTCACAATAAGAATGCACACGAAGGCTGTAACGAGTACATTATGACTTCAATGAAAAGATGACGCCATATTTAAGTACATTAAGAATCATACACATAGAGCACAAAAAAGCAATTATTTATAAACCGCATATGTGTTTTTTAATGATAACTTAGCAAATAACACCTTTGTATTCGACATTAGAGGGAAAGTCGTACGATGTTTTGTTTCTATTTTCAGATGTATGAGAGACACGCTGATTTTTTAGTATAAACAATTTATAAGGGGTTTGTGACAGTATGACACTAAAGTCTTCAGAGCGTATAATATCACGATCATAGCTGTTACTTGTATAATAGAATGCAGCTATGTTCGTCAGATACTGCTTCTACATGTTTTATCATATATCTGTAATGCCAACGTTGCTACATATGCATATATCAAGTAAAGCTGTTCTCATACGACGGAAATGTTCGTGATCAAACCAATCTAAAGCCATGCAATATTTCGGTACAGCGATTTTGATGCGTTATCCATTGGTATTCATCGACAGGCTTGTTTGTCGAGAAGAACTATCCCCATTGCATTCGATTCATCTTAAAATATAGCAGTGACCTACATGCAATCACTTTGATCATAATTCGAAATCTTTACACACATTAATTTGCCCTCCTGTTGTTTCCGGATTTTTAATCAAGTTAAGTACCGAGTAATAAAATTACTTCAGATACTTGGTAAAGTTTGGTAATTAGGTATCATCTGTTTAAGAATACACCTTTTAAACAATAAGTGTCTTGATTGTGGTTGAATGATTTAAGTTTGCAAAATATAATCATTTACACATTTGCTTCTTTTTAAATACAAAGGTTCAAGGCAACACAAGTAGAAAATCGGTAATCCAAACGTTAATAATATATGTATATATGATAAAAGTTTATGTATAGCAGCGATTTAATTATCTTATGGTGAATTCTATGTAATTATACATTTTTAAGGGATTTTATCTCTTTTTATTTCATGATTATGTCTAAAACCCCATATAAATTCAGCATGTGAAATTATTTAACCTATAGCGTTCATAAAATGACGGAGTCTTATGTAGTTACACGCTTTCAGTTGCACCCAGATTGTTATATAACATTCGAGATAAGAAGCATACATTATTAGATGAAATATTACTGCACCTTTTAAATTATTTACTCATCAGCCAAAAATCGAAAGTCTAATACATAAAGTGAGCATCTTGTCTCGGGCGTCTCTGTACTTTGCCATATTGTGATGTCAATCTAAAAATTTAATTATAAACATTGATCAGGATGACATGACAGCTGTACAATTATGGTAAAATTTACTCACGTTTATTTCTCCCGTCGACAATTGACCTATGGAATCATTTTAATCTCCGACTATTGGTGTTTAATAACTTCCATCGTCTGCGTTATTTTATGAACATAAGAGCATTTGTTAATTTTTATATTTTATCTGTGAAAACGAAACATTGGACAATGTCGTAAAGAAATACATTGAAAAAGTCGTTGAATCTGGTGGGATTTAACATCAAACGTTAACTGGGCACGAACCTTTTATACTACGAGATGATGTGTTCTGCGTTCAACAACAGTGCACACATACAATTTAAGTGTATTTGAATTAATATTTGTAAAATAACACGTTAGAATTTCTGCATTGTTACATCATATAGGAGAAACGATTTAATTATTCCAAGCACAACTCCAATGTCGACACGTTGAAAAGACCAAACTATGTGTCTGTTTGTAGTATAAACAAAACTTCCTTGAATATTAGGGATTCTCCAATACTTAATACCGTTCATCATTTACCATTGACACATTCATCTCGAAACTGTTATGAAGCTAATGATTTGTTTTTTTGGAATTTCTCTCAAATTCCGAAAAATAATAAAAAATTATTCAGTTAAGTCTAATGGGAAATTTTGAGATTACGTCAACATTCTAATGGTTATCGATAAAGTCAAAATCTGGGTAAGACAGATACGTCAAAACAAATTTCCGGCGCTGAAGAGGTTTTCGTTGGGAAAGGTCATGAGCAAAACCATTGAAATCCCAGCGAATTTTGCTGACACCGAGGTTTTTCAGCACAATTTTAACAGCATCATCCCTCATAAATAAAGTGGTATCGCCAGGTATTTTATATCAACGCTTATTAAATACCCAGCGATATATGTATTATATATTGATGTATAAGAAAAGCCGAGCTGTGAAAAAATTGTCAGGGCAATTTTGGTAAACTGAATGCGAACTTTTTTATAGACGAACATACATCTCCCGAGATCCAACCGAAAGAAAAACCGTTATTGAATATCGATCCAGTAGACTTTTATTTATGGGAAGTTACTTATGGCATATACCACACACTACAGAAACTAATACACAACACATAGCATATTAAAGGGACCTTTTCACATATTTTTTTACATGTATTAAGGTTTGTCATTAAACGTTTTATATTGATAAATGTGAACATTGGACCTAAAAAGCTCCAGTAACAACAAAAATAAAGTTAAAGAAAAAGCAAAAAAGGTAATCCTCAACTAGGCTCGAACCACTGACCACTGCAGTAAAAGTCAAACGCTTAGATCATTCGGTCATCAATACAATGATTGGTGTGTTTTATATTTCCTATAAGCAATCCTCGTAGTGTTACAAAATATAACGACAACAACAGAACTCTCCAACATATTCAATAGTTTGGCATTGCAACGATCTATTAATTTCAGGTTTTAAAATCGTCAAAAGATGCATATAATCGATAAGTCAAAAAGTCACTTTATTAAAATGTCAAAAGGCCCCTTTAACACTAGTTTTACTCGGGGTGAACGCATTGAATTTTTTTTACATAGCATCGATGGCAGGTTTACATTGTAGTCAACAATTCCAAATAACTAAAGAAGTCTTACACTCAGGCTAAATAATCGCAATTTCAATGGTACACCTGACGATATCTTACTGTAATGGTGTTCGATGAAGCCTTCAAAACAGAAGCGTAATTAAATTAAGATTTTTTTCAGAAAAGGTTCAATTCCATTATCGTACCCGGGGGCGCGTGAAAGAAAACAACGCAGATGTTATACTCCAGTAGTAAAGCGTTATTACCAAAGTTTTCATTAAGAAAATATTTTTTTATGTACATTTTTTTCTAGGTAAATAAAATAAGCCTTGGCGTTTTTATGCCTGTTAATAAATCCACGAGGAAGTAATTATCTTAAAGGTCAATTTTAAAGAAAATCCAAAGTCAATATATTAAACGCTATTTACATTGAAATATGATTAAATTATCCGGAAAATAACGTTTGCGTGTTGTGTTTAACCTGAAAAAAGATGATTTTGTTGACTTATGATCGTAACTCGCAAAGCGTTGATTCGCTTATCTCCCCTGTTTTCCCCTGTTGTATGACGTCAGAGCTTAACAAGCATTATCGCGTCCGCTTAAAAGATAAGCGATAGATCAGAATTCTGGTTTTATTTTTTCTGTTTGTATTGATATTTTCATGAGATTGTTTTCACAGTAATAGGGAAAATGGTTATCTGTGCGGCCTTTCGCTGTAAATGACGTTCTGGAAAAGAAAATGTGATTTTTTTCCAGTTTCCGAACGACAAAAAACTGAAGAAGATCACATATGGTTAGCGTGTGGCTATGATATTAATAAGTAAAAACATCATTTTGAATGATAAATAATCATATTATAACGAAAAATTAAATTTTATGAAAAAAAATTCACTATCAAATATTTATATAACAAGGTATGCAACTCAAAATCACCCCAAAACGGGGTGCATCGCTTTGAACAGCCATATCTTCATCAATTGTGCAGCGATTTTCACGATCTCGGTCTTATTCAACGCAGAAATGAATTTTCTTTCTGGAAATGTATATGTCTTGCAATATTTTTACAAATGCTATGTCAACTTTTAAGAAATAACACGATACACACCGTATGACCCAGTTGACAATGAGCATGCAGTCTTTAAGACTGAAATCTTCACAGGGTTAAGGGCATCTTTCCGACAAAGGTCATGTACCTCGATACCATAATTCAATAAAACGTATGAAAAAACATTATTACCGTTCTTGTTGTTTCATTATGCATCAAGACTAACTGTCCAGCGCCGTTTGAAACCTTTGTTTACATACATTTCAACTAACTGACGATTTAAAGACACGAGTGATTTCATTGGTCCAATGCGGAGGTGTGTCCTTACAACTGGAGATTTCATTCATAAAGACTGGCGCATGATCATTGTCAACTGGGTCATGAGAGTTGTGTATCGTGTTATTTCTTAAAAATTGATTAATATCATAGCAACACGCTAACCACCTGTGAAGAAGATTTGGTGCACCAAAATCGGTCGTGCTAGCCATGTTTCCAAACACAGACTGTTTTCTCCAAATAAAAACAGCCGCGTCTGTTTCTGCCTCGGCATCGATACACAGAATCACGCCGCGTCTTTACACGCGGCGATTACCCGAGTAAAAATATTTACAAATATTTATTGTATACTATAGCAAATGTAAAATAATTTTAAAATTAACGAAAATTAGAAACAGATACAGATAATACGCTGATATATTTACTTCTGCGCGATTGTGTTAACATTTCGTCAGCTTCTTTTCATACTTCATACAATTACCATCGGATGTCAACTGTCAAAGCAATGATAATTCCGTATATGGCCGATTTCCGTTTTTCACATTAATTCTGGTTAATATTGAAGAAATAAGACTCAAATTCCTAAACACAAACTTTCTCTATTTTTGCGAAAGTATCAAACGAATTTCGGCATATGTTTCTTTTTAAAGATTTGATGAAATTTCGATTAAAAGTTTCGTAGTGAATTTCAACTAAAGTACCGGAGTATCTCGCGAATTATTTGCCATTGACTATTCCTTTGAATAAAATAAAAATCAAACACTCTGTATCGTTATCGTTACACTCTTTTAGTTCGTTCATTATTGAAAAATTACATTCAATTGCATACATTTGTATTGTACTGTATACTGATCGCACAAAAAAATCATCGTATACAATTCAATGTTTGTACTCAAACCGTCAAAATTATTTATTTTTTGTTTGGTCTGTGTATGATGTATGTTAGATAGTTCTCATTTGTTTTTAGAAATTATTTTGACAATAAATATCTTATTTTAAACGTTTTTAAGCAAGTCTCTTTTCCGAGATCATATACGGGAATTCACTGTGTGGGTTACTTCGATATTTTTTACTGATCTATAAAAATCATTGTTTTGACAGACGGCACGTGCTTATCTAAAGTTTGTGTGTCGTAATACACAGGCTATTAGATGTTCAGGGCTTGATTTGGCAATAAAACAAAAACGCGGTCTGCGGTTTTCGGTAGAACGTTTGTACTGACTAACATAATATTTGATATTGCACGTGCTTATCTTACATTTAGGGATAAAAAAACACGGGTCGAAGCCATTGTGTGCTTCTTTGTGCCACAAAACACAATCCCGCTGGCTAATTTCAGTAGCACGCGTGGTCAGAAACTAACAAGTTAGAGTAATAAATCACAGAGATTATGATCTGAGAACTGCATGGAGTCTGAAATGAAACAGAACGCCGACAAATCAAACTGGTCGCAGCCTAAGTTTTTAATATAAAATTCGAAATGTAGACATATATGGTGAACATACTAAAAATCAATTATGGGTTCGTCGTGGCTACAAACCACGTACTCTAGATGAGAATAGACACTCCGTGTACAAAACAACTCGAAATTATCACTAATCCAGGTGCGGGAGCCTACTGCTAGATGCGAGCACGGTTTTCTTTAAGCATCGGCGACTTAAAGGCTAACAAAATTGAAATTTGGAACATAAAACATATTCTGTTTATATCTGCTAACAATCCCGAATGTTTATTTGACGCTTGAATTTGTAAACGGCGCGCTTACAGAAGTGTGTTTCGGATTACAAATGTGTATTCTTACTGGGGAATTCATCAAACATTTGTATTTGTAATATATTTGTACTGAATTAAATATAAATTTGTTAAAAAACTTTTCGTGTCGAAAAACTATTTTGATAAAATAATGCGTGAAAAGCACGATTTCCAGGAGGATTACATACGGTTGCTATCATCAGTAGATCTAACTGACTACGATTTTATCGTGAATGAGTACACATAAGGATAAGTGTGGTAGGTATAACAAAGCCATAACACTGCAATAAACCAATTAAATTGTCGATTGATAGTGACATGGGGGTTATTCAGAGGCAATCAAATTACCGCTAATGATTATCACACGGTCGCGCATTTTTCGCAAAAATTAGGATATTATGTTTTTCATTTTCGTCCATTAATAAGACGCTTCGTAAAAAAGTCGCGTCTTTACTCCCGAAAAATACGGTAGTGTGTTTTCTGTCCTCTGAAATTTTATCGAACTTTGCATTTGCATTATGCATAAGTGGAAAAGATTACGAACTAGACCAAACATGCGCGATGAACAGTTAGAGCATCGATGTTATTACATCGATGGGTGCACATGATTAGAATTATTGTTGTAATTTAAATTATGTGTCGCAATAAAACGATATCGTTCACCTTAATTTATTTACAAATAATACAATAATTTAGATATATGATGAACAATCTAATAACGAACATTTTAGGACTTTTTCCAGCCATTTTAGGAAAAGGAGTCTTGTCTAATTGAGATTTTATCAATCGATAAAACGGCGTGCACTGTACATATACTGTCTAATTTCATGCAGTTCATCTTCATAATGATCATATTCGTCAGAAAAGTCCATAATTTAACTAGAAAGTATTGATGTAATAGCAATGCAGTTGATCGTCTCGGCATAAATAACGCTGTTAAAAATAGCGGATGTACAGCTCTGACGTCACAGCAAGGGAGGTAAGTCAGTCCAACTTTTAGAAAACGGCGCGTTATTGGAAGATTAACCTGGTGATTTATGGCATAAGGCGTAACGCTTAATTGTTGCAAATAGTTTTATTCCGCATCTCAAACAATTATCTTTCATGTTATAAAGTTTCCAAAAGTGTTAAATTGACCTTTTTAACATCGATGCAGTGATACACGTGTGAAAAAACCAATGCATCATGCTTTTCGATTGAGAAAAAAGGCTTACAGAAAATTAGGTGTTATAGTTAAAGAATCTGTTATATTTGCTCCGTATGTGAAATTAGTTGCGTATAGAAAATCATAAATAAGAGTTTGCTGACAGGATTTCAAACTTTGGCAATTTCTTGCCTCAGCGTATGTGTACATATGATTAGACTAAACGTGTGTTGTAAGCTTAACGATAATCGATTTCGTTTAAGAAGTATGCAAACTTCTTAAAAAAAAAAAGAATTACGGCTGAATCAATACACAAATGAAAATGTCGGGAATGCTTTTGACATTTTGACGATTGCGGATTCAGTACAATATCGTGACTATTTTAATGAAATTATATTTGATTTAAATTGTTTAAATGTTGATACATATATACTTGATAAATCTATGTACTCGTTTTTCTAATCGTATGTTAATGCCATTCGACATAAACATATGAAAAAAGAAACATGACATCAGGAATATTGCAATTTTTACCACAACTTCATGAAAAATTATACCATTGTTACTAGTTTTACTCCACACGTTTGCATACTATTGCAAATTTAAATATCACTGGAACATTCGTATCTTAGACTAGCTGTTAACATAACATACCAATTACCAAGATGACCAGCTCCAAGTTCTGGTGGGTTAAATAAGTACCTTTCAGACATTGTCTGCGAGGCACTTTGGCTCATGACGACTGAAGAAACCCTAAAACAATGTTAATTAACAGCTACGGTATTTCATTATTTTAATGTTTTTAATTCATCACATAATTTTGCATTTATGACTTAAAACTTTAGTTTAAACTGTTGCTGCTATATATTATTCTAACCTATTGAATGATTTATTATGATTAAGACTGTCATGCAATGCATCAAATTTATAATAAACATTATTTTAAAAACATAGTTCCAAGTCAGGTTTGTGAGTAAGATTTAGGGCAAAATTTCCTTGATACTCTTCAATATTTCATTACTAACCATTAAATGAGAGTGATAATGTAAATCCTACGACATAGATACGATTTCTATGAACATTTCTAAACCAGAGACTGTTGTTTGTCGGTTTAAGCATGCCAATACCTTTTTATGTTCTTCTCTTAAAAAGAATGAATATCTATTTTACACTATATTTACATGTATTACACACTGTAATACAAATTTAACCTGGTTCGGTATTTATTAAATCATTTTAAAACTTGATAACAAAATTTATACCATTAATTCTCAGTCGAGAATAGCAGTGTTAAATACATTCATAACCTATTCCATTCAAAGTGAAACATGTGTACGCGAAAAATATTTTACCTTTATAATCGCTTTCGCCTAGATTAAAGTCCATTCAATTCATAGCTGCGGCAATCAGATTCTCTTGTTGAAACCTTATGCACGATCGTCAATATGAAATTAATTAAGCTTACGGAGAAAGTAAAGTAGGCCGATTCTTTACTACAAGAACACATAATATCCAATTATCCAACAGGCCTGATCCGTTAGTTTTGTGTTTGCTGTTGTAAGTCTAACTGTTATGTTATTTATTTTACGGCGTAACATCTTTATTTGTCTTAGTGTACTGCCTGGCGCTTTGACTTCGAGCAAATAAGTAGCAATCATCTTAACAGCGTAAAAGAAACAAAAATGGTAAGCCATCATCAGCAAGAAGTCTGACAATGACTATTGTGGTAAGGAATGTACCATGTTACCATTTAAGATTGCGTCACTTCTGATATATTATTAACACAATAAAGTTAAGTCCATGTCAATTATCTGTCCTATAAGTGTTTGTGAATTCACTTTACACACGCGATTGTCAATCATGCGGTCTCCAGTGATTACAGTTACAACACGAAATAACGTTACGACGATTGTTAGAGTGTTACGATGATACTGGTTAACTGTTTCTTTCATAGCTATGTTACAATCAAATGTGTTATTTTTCACAATTAAAATGCACACGAAGGCTGTTACGAATTCATTATGACTTCAATGAAAAGACGACGCCATACATTATAAGTTCATTAAGAATGATACAAATAGAGCACTTAAACGAACAATTTGTATAATAACAACTTTGTATTCGACATTAGAGGAAAAGTCGAACGATGATTGTTTTTATTTTCAGATGTTTGAGAGACATGGTAATATTTTAGAAGAAATGATTTATAACGGGTCTGTGATAGTGTGGCACATAAGTTTGCAGAGCGTATAATATCACGATCATAACTGTTACTTGTATAATATAATGTATCTATGTTCGTCATATCCTGCTACTACATGTTTTAGATATGTGTAATGCCATCTTTCAAACATATGCATATATCAAGTTAAGATATTCTCAGACGACGGAAATGTTCGTGATCAAATTAATCTAAAGCCATGCAATATTTCGGTACAACGATTTTGATGCGTTATACATTGGTATTCATCGATAGGCTTGTTTGTCGAGAAGAACTAAACTTATTGCATTCGATTCATCTTAAACTATAGCAGTGATCTACATGCACTCACTTTTACATCATTCTTAATCGGAATATTCATTCTTACACACATTGATTTGCCTTCCAGTTGTTTCCAGATTTTTTAATCAAGTAAAGTACCGAGTAATGCAATTGCCTCAAATACTTGGTATAGATGGGTAATTGGGTATCATCTGATTAAACATACACCTTTTAAACAATAAGTGTCTTGACTGTTGTTGTATGATTACATTTTACAAAATATAATCATTTACGCATTTCCATTTTTTTATAAAAAGATTTAAGGCAACTCAAGTAGATTATCGGTAATCCATACGTAAATAATATATGTATATATGATATAAGTTTATGTATAGCAGCAATTTAATTATCTGATCGTCAATTAAATGTAATTATACATTTTTATTCATTTAATTCATTTTTATTACATGATCATGTCTGAAACCCCTTCAAATTCAGTATGCGAATTCATTTAACATATAACATTCTTAAAAGTCCGAGTCTGTTGCAGTCACACGTTTGCAGTTGCATCCAGATTGTTATATAACATTAAGATAAGACGCTTACCGTATTATATGACACTTTAAACTATTAACTCGTCAGCCTAAAATCGAATGTCAAATTCATTAAGTGAGCTTCTTGTAAGCTTCAAAATAGCTATAACTATGTAATTAAAAATGATTAAATGTGTGTACAATGTGTCCGAAACCATCATAAACAATTTTTATATAAAAGATCAGGTAATTTTCAACTGTATTGTAGTCCGAACAGTGAACCAAAATATCATGGGTTAAAACACCCAGATGCATCGGATTACCGTTAATGAGCTAAAGCATAATAATTTTTCTGAAAAAACTTGCTTTAACTCGCGTCAATAATTACACATTTATTGTAGTTGTTATAAGTCTCACCGTAATGGGCGCCTTTCTACTTTGCCATTCTTTGATGTCAATCTCAGAGTTAAATAATACAGATTGATCTGGATGACATAACAGCCGTATAATTATGGCGAAGCTTACTTACGTTCATTGCTCCCGTCGACAATTGACATATGGAACAAATTTTCTCACTAACTAATATTGTCCTATTCTTTATAAAGATTGAAGAGTAAATTGAAACAAATAATTGTACCAAGTGTCGACACTCCATTTTATTTTAAGGATGGTGACAAAAGATCGTCTAGTTTACATGATCGACTAAGGAATGGTTGTAGCGACTTCAAATCGCACTTGTGCATCAATCACTTATAACCTTCGTCTTTATGTTTTTGTCAAGAAGTAAATTAATTTCTTCTTTGTTTGTTCTCGTTTTCTGTTCAACTTACAACTTCAAACCCTACACACAATAGAATCGTGTAACTGTAATATAATTCTGTATGATTATCCCACGGTCGATAATGATACCGACTGCTTCATATTTAACAAGAGCACCGCCTTGAGGGTGCAGACCGCTCATCTATTTTCTTTTTTTAAGGTGAAGGGACTCTCAATTTAAATCACAAAGGAGGGAGAGGTGGAGTGAAGAGTGGTGTATAGTGAGAGGGTGTGGACATTTATTACATTATCTTCCAAAAAATGCGAAAAAAATGCAAAATAAAACAAAAATTCGGGGGGGGGGGGAGGGGATTCTTGGGTGCGATGGTTGGACGGTATTTCAAAAATAAAATAATAATTAATATTTGTGTTTTTTAACCGTTTCAAAAAAAAAAATTAGGGGGGGGGGGGGTGGAGTGGGGGTAGGGGGGGGGGGGTATAATAGTGTGAGGGTGTGGTGGTCATTTGTGAGATGATCTTAAAAAAATAAAAAAATAAAAATTTAGGTGGGGGTGGGGGGAGGGGATTCTTGGGTGCGATGGCTGGGCGGTATTTCAAAAATATATTTTTTAAATATTTGTGTTTTTTAACCGTTTCAAAAAAACTTTTTTTTGGGGTGGGTGTGGTGGGGGGGGGGTATATTGTGAGGGTGTGGTTGTCATTTGTGAGATGATTAAAAAAAATAATAGGGGGGGATTCGGGGGGAGGGGGGGAGGGCATGGGGGATGGTTTGGGTGGAGTCTATTGTGGTATGTCAGGTAAGAGTAGTTTTGTCAAAGTATCATTCAAATCTAATCATAAATAAAGAAGTTATGGCAATTTTAGCAAAATTTAATAATTTTACCTTGAGAGTCAAGGTCATTCGAAGGTCAAGGTAAAATTCAACTTGCCAGGTACAGTAACCTCATGATAGCATGAAAGTATTTGAAGTTTGAAATCAATAGCCTTGATACTTTAGAAGTAAAGTGGATCGAAACACAAAATTTAACCATATATTCAAAGTTACTAAGTGAAAAAAGGGCCATTATTCCATAAAAATGACAACCAGAGTTATGCAACTTGTCCTTTTACTGTCCCCTTATGATAGTTTGCGAGTGTTCCAAGTATGAAAGCAATATCTATGATACTTTAGGGGTAAAGTGGACCAAAACACAAAACTTAACCAAATTTTCAATTTTATAAGTGTAAAGGACCCATAATTCCGTCCAAATGCCAGTCAGTGTTACATAACTTTGCCTGCACAGTCCCCTTATGATAGTAAATAAGTGTTGCAAGTATGAAAGCAATAGCTTTGATACTGTAGGAATAAAGTGGACCTAAACACAAAACTTAACCAAAATTTTCAATTTTCTAAGTATAAAAAGGGCACATAATTCTGTCAAAATGCACGCCAGAGTTATCTTACTTTGACTGCCCAGTCTCCTCATGATAGTAAGTAAGTGTACCAAGTTTGAATGCAATAGCATTGACACTTTCTGAGAAAAGTGGACCTAAACGCAAAACTTAACCGGACGCCGGCGCCAACGCCGACGCCAACGCCGACGCCAACGCCGACGCCAACGCCGACGCCGACGCCAAGGTGATGACAATAGCTCATAGTTTTGTTTCAAAAAATAGATGAGCTAAAAATTGTTAGAGAATATTAAGATGACAAAAGCGTTGTTTATAATGTTGTTGTAGCATTATTATTATTTTTTTTCATTTGGGGCAGGACTTTACTATCTTTTAGTATGTACAGTATGCAAAAGAGTCTTATTTGGAATTCTGTACACATCATGACTTTCTTCTTTTGTTTTACTTTCACATTATTTTATTCTTATGACAAAGGTACTTCTGACTTAAAGCATAGAGCTTTAGAAAATCACGTTATCTTTACAAACATGAAACATGTTAATATCAAAACAGGGAAAATCACTCATGTTGCTAGAAGTTTGGGAACTGCATCATAGAAAATACGCTGAAAAAGTTTAGTTCGCGTAATCTATATAGAATCATTTTTTTGACTTTTTGAAAACAGCATTTTTAATCATAATGAACATTCTATTTTTTCCATATCTTTATTCAGTTTTAAAATATACATCATTACAATCGCTTCAACTCACTGACTGTAGTTTAGTTGCTTAAGTCAACAACTTTTTAATCTTCGACAATTCGTATTATACAATAGAACGTGGTTGTAAGTGTGCTATGCTTTGTATAAACACAAAACTATGTCAAAATCAATCTAAGACAGCAACGCCCAAAACAGCAATACACTCAAAATAGTTTTCTCACTAGTGTCGTTGCCTTATAAACATTTACTGTTGGATTGAACAAATACATGAAATACATGCATCATCAGAATTCCTTTTTTTTATTATTTAATAAACTAACTGATAATGAGCGAATTTAAACGCATCTACGCTCCGAACGTTGTGTTTTAAAAGCCGAAGCGGATATATCAAATGAAACAATGCAGCTCTACAAATCCGAAGTCGCGAGTGCGATTTCAAACCCGGCCACATAACTTGTAAAGGACTTATTTTTTCGGTCACATGCATTGCAAAAAGGCAGTTGTAAGTAAGTTGTCTAAATCAACATTTTTGTTGTTAAAGCTTGGTCGGCTATCTCAAATGACAAAACTAGAAGTGGCGCGGCAGAGGCCGACGCGCATAGATGTTATATTAAAAGGCAATTTTAGGTGGGCAAGGTCTATGTTGGTGGGGCCCCGGGGAGAGTAATGTAGACATCGGTGGTCGAGATAGACTGTGTTGTCATAAGAGATATTCAGTATTAATTTGAAGTCAAATGGTGAATAAATGAAGAAGTTATGTTAAAACAAAATTTTGGGTTGGCGTGATTGTTCACTATCTTCTCCTACACTTTTGGCACTAGAACCTTGAAACGTAAACACATGGTAGCTATGAGCATATGTGCGACGGTGCACTATTTGGCATTTTGATCTGACCATTGGGTCAAAAGTAATTATCATGTGCGTCGCATGTTGTTAGTAAAATGTTTTTTTACCCATTTTAAAGTTGTGGATGGGCGTGGTTCTCCACTATCTCCTTCTACAGTATTAGAGAGATCAATAAATATCCCCACGCTTTTAAAAGCGTAGGAATTACAACACAGCTTTTCAACCTGAAGATAGCGTAATGAATGCCATGAACTATTTACCCCTTCCTCTGATTCAAGTAGGACAGTTTCCAGTTAGTAATTGCAGTGCGTGTACTAATAACTAATACACCAAGTGTTGGTTATAGTTTGAGTGCATGTATAAAACAGCATAATACAGGAATACAAACACGTTTACTTAATATTAAAGCACTCGCGCAGTAAGGTGATGCGGTCTGGCAAACTCAGTCAGGACATGAAAGCCAAAACTAGTTGTATTTGAATAATATTTGAACATATTAATGTCATTAACAGCAAGTTTCTTTAACAGGTTAAATACTATAAACAGCAAATGGAAACACGTATTTACCCCCTGATTATGTGTTAAGTAGTTACGAATAATGTTTGAATATTAGATATGTAACGATCAATGTAAAATAAGTAGGCCTATGTGTTTTTACAGACATACGCATATACCGTAGCAATGCAAATGCAATGTATTATCGGTAACCAGTGGACGATGTTATTGAATTGCGCATTGTGTCGATAGGTTAATACATATGTTGCATACATAAAATTGTCCACATTAGCTAGTATTATTCTTGCACGTTGTATAAATATGCTGCTTTGATTGTTACATTAGCTGTCTAATAGTATTAGCGAGTTTGTGTGAGTTGCTATCGGTGATGGTTAGGTCTGTGAGTTAACAGCGGACTTTAAATAACCATAGCAACATAGCTCTGATAATGATTGTTATTGATGAAATCTGCAACAATCCACGTCACAATTTTAGTGTAAAAACGTGTTTCCAATGTGTGAATGGAAACTTAAATTGTTTGTATGCATTATATAAAAAATAAAAACATGCGCACTGTAGTGGTGACCGCTTATATATTTATATCAATTTGAACTTGATAATACATTAATAGGTAGAATTATTACTTTGACAATGACGTGTGTTATTCAAACATGTCTATGCAGATGACCACTTGTATGCTCCAAATATAAATGCTTAATTAAAAAAGTCACAAAACGCGGGGCCATATCAACTTTAAATAGAATCGAATAAAAAAAATACCAGTGCAACTTTATACAACACACGTTACGTTATGAAAAGCATTGTCTAGTGCAAAAATCTCAAGTATATTTAAAAAAATCAGCCTGATAACTTAGAGCCCTTGGCGACCCTCCCATAACTTTTATTTCAATGGAAATTTAATTATATTGTGTTCTTTTCTGGATATTTAATACTTTTCTGTACGTAATGTATTCAAGTCTGTTATTGTGTTGTACATTTTAAAGGACAAAACTGTTTTTTGAACATTTTCAACGTATATAAAATACAAATGATTTGTGTTGTATATTATTTATGACATTTTAAATGAAAATCCATAAATGTACCTTCTGATGATAAAATGAATGCTTCATGACCTTTAAAACGTTGCAAAATATAAATGACCCTGCAGACTGCACAGGCTAATCTGGGATGACACTTTACGTACATGCATCAAACCCCCTTTTCACAGAGCACGGCACATATTGTAAATGTGGATCATGAAAGCGATTTACTTTTTTACCATCAACCTCGTAAAATTAATGTGCTATTCATCCTCGTTTGCTATCTGTTTTATTGTCATTTCGGTTGTTTTATTGTCAATCGGCTTGATAGAAAATGCAAAATGGAATCCATCAATCGACTGCAATTCGAAAAAATTGTCTTGAGGTTTTCAATAGATGAGAAACAATTGCACATGATAGAGGCTGGCGTCTTGACATAAGTTATAAAACCGGCATGTTAAATTGTTGTTTTAATATTTTTATCTGAATGATTATAAAATGTCATTTATTAGAAGGAAAAAGACTGGGTATGTTAAAAATAATTTATATCATTAGGCATTTAAGTTAAAATACAAAAATGTATAATACAATTATATATCACACATTTTTGAAAGTTTTTGATTTTAATGGTAATGTCAAAACAGTACTTGTTTATTCACTTTAAATACAAACATGCATATAGGGGAGACACGAAGAAAAAAATAAAAACTTCGCGTTTTTTTCTCAAACAAAATATTTTACGCATATATGATTCAGTAAGTAAGGTAATGTGTAGACGAAAACTAGTTAAATATAAAAGGGCGCATATCATATGGAGTGGAAGCCAATGCATTTCATAGGTGGGTTTTCATAGTTATTACCTTACATTAAATACATGTTACAAAGGGTTTTTGTTTCCTGAGTAATTTCCTATATCATTGACGACATTTTTGCATAAGTCAAATCACGAAAATGTGACAAGAAAAGTGCACATTACTTAAGTTGCTTTGACCTTGGATATGATTTTCAGTTAAAGCGTATGCTAAGACCTATGAAGGCTCTTCATATGAGTTAGAATGCCAACTCGTATAACTTTAAGGACGTAGCTTAATCACCATACTGTTTTAAACATTCTTATCATACAATAATACAATGGACGATGACTTAAACAGACATCATGTCTTAATTGTCTGTCCATATTGTCAATGTTTACGTGTTCAATACATCTTAGGTATCTTTTGCAATAGTTCTATACGATATGGTCGAGTATAAGTGAAATTATTTTTCTATTTACTGCGAATTCTAATAACATTTTTTACTGTCGCGAATGCATGCCAAAGTCTCCAGTTGTTGCTTGAATGGCGTTGGTTTGTGTTGTAATCCTCTTACACCGTGAACAAAACGGAAAAAAATAATGTGAACAATACTCTTGAAACGTGGTCGAACATGTGAATGCTTATTGTACCATGTCATGGATTTCAGGAATCTCCTATTAAACATTTACTACAATATTGGTATTATTGCAATTATTATTTTGTTTCGTAAAATTTGTTTAATAATATGGCTGCCGCTCGTAATTCTCCAAACGAAACAAACAATTGTTCATGAATAACTTTGCAATTATAAAAAGGACAAACGTTTAGGTTCAAAGCTTTCAGCGCCGTTCTGTTGCTAGGCCTATTAACAAGTTTGCAAAACTAGGTGCTATCATTCAGAAGACGGTTCTGTATTGTTTGTTAAATTTGGTGAACCTAGCGCCCGTAAGGTTCAGCATTCTATTGACAATAAGCATGAATGCATTATTGCTTATTGTGAATATATTTAGTAAATGAGAGAATTTTCGAACCCTAGCCACACAATCGAAACCGAAATTTCGATAGAATATTCTATAAATATAGTATATTTAATATAGATTTTGTTTTTAAAACGAATACTCGAATACATTTGAAATAAGTAACACGAATATTCCAATATGTAAAGATCGGTCCGATCCCCCATACCTAAAATTAAGTTGTATGCATCATTTTCTGATCAAATTATCAAATCTGGAGTTTGTTAGCCGCAGGCAATCATCGCTTGCCCACGTTCGCGACACCGTCATTGCTATTGGTTTTGAGTAGCTTTTTATAGATATAACAGCGTCGCCTTTTAAGCATCTCCGCTTCCACATACGTATGAAACGGACCTACAACATGTGACTGTATCGATAGTTCAGTTTTTTTACTCATCATAACAGAATCGTCGCAGCATTTGGATTATTTTAAATTTCATAGAATGTATCGATACACGTGGAATTTGTTAAAGGAGAACATCATCAAATTTCGTCATTACAACATTTAAGTGTGTGGCATACTTTATTAATGTAACATACACGAAAATAGGTATCGAAGTTAAAATATACATATCTGTCAATACTTGTAATTTCTTTTTAAACATTGCTTTGAACATATATGTTTTTTATTGACATGCGTCTTTAAAGCAAGTGTGATTATAACATGTTTGTTCGAAAAGGTACGGTTAGGAGAGCCAGAGGTGGCTCTAACAGGCGTGCCTCTACTAGACGCATTGGTCGTGATGGAAACATTCCGACTAACGGAACGGTTGTAAAACACAAAACAAACGCTGACCCCCAAGCCGGAGGCAGCAGGTCTTATGTACCGTCGGAAAAAAATCATACAGAACATCTTGCGTCATCTGAAGTTGTTTCAAACGTTGCGAAGGATTTATCGTGTGTAGCTCAGGGGCTGGCCGAAAACGGACACAAAGATAGACACCTTCTTCACAGCGTAAAATACGAAGACACTTTAAAGCCATCACCAGCAAGAAGTCTAGCAACGACAATTGTGGTAAGGCTATTAAATCATTGTTTTACTATTTCCATAATACAAACAACGTTAAAGTCCTTCATAAATAATTATTTTGTACGTCATATACTCATGCAAATTGACAAACATTAAGTTGCAAATGATTCCATTAACCACAACTTAACAACATGTTGACGCATGCTGCTGAAACAATTGTTTTGTGGATAATGAACGCGTTTGCGTTTTAAGAGCGTATGAACTCAATCTATGCTTCTGTGGAAATTACATTAAACGTGAAATGTTTACAGAGTATTAAATTCATTATTTCTAATACAAGATTTGATAACACCATACACAAGATAACTTTATTCATTGCTCTTTACTGGTTTAAAATAGCGCGCATGACAGTCTATGCATCAATGAACACTTAACATGGGAAGAAAATATGTACTATTACGTTTGTATTTATACATCTTCAGACGTGTGAAAAACATAATGGTAATAAATGGGTCGTATACGACGATATTTCCATAAAGTATTGGTATTTGTTAATGCCATAAAAGTATCACTGTTTTGTTATTATTCATATATTTGTAGTTCCCACACATGCTTACATTAACAAAACTAACAAACGACGCAAATATTCATGATCAAACGAATGACAATCATATAATATTTTACTGCAAAGGATTTTAAGCTTCATCTTACAGCTAAATGATTTTATAGAATATAATATTACCCATACTGACAAGATAAGGTTTTCTCCTCAGATATTTTTAGATAAGGTTTATCCCACATATATTTTTAGAACATGTACATAGGTACTACTTTTTTGGCCTTTCATCCATGATTGCGTCATTCAGGTCGTTGGGTAAGCAGTCGTTTAACGAGTGTGTGTGTTCAGGGGAGCGGACAACGACAACGAGCGAGGCATGGTATTGCAATGCGCATGGGGGGGGGGGGGGTGGAGGGTAAGGGTAAGGGTTAAGGTAAGGGTTTGAGTTAGGGTTAGCCTTAACCCACACCATAACCCTAACCCGACCCCTTACCCTTACCCTAACCTAACCATAACCTAGGGTTATATCATTTTTGAAGGAAATCGATGTTGAATTAAAAGGGTATTTTTTAATGAATAATTCGTTCCTTTGTCAGTCGATCAAAGAATGTCTTTCCACAAAGAATTGCCTTCTTCCATCCAGTGCTTTAAAATGGAAAAGATGGATGGCGATGTAGAATGTGTCTAGAATTTTAACTCGTCATGGAAGCAAATTAAACTTTACGAAAATAAACATGGTTATTTCACAACTTCGGTGAGTAGAACAATAACCAGTAGATAATTTACTTTTTTATGTCAGTAAGTAAAAAGTGTGTAAAAAGAAGAGTTGTTTATAGACTAAAATTAATAATATCGACAGGGATAAATGCTGAATCATGCTTCACGTAGGTGTCTACACATTTTTTTAAATTTCAAAATGGCAGCCAATTTTGTTTTTTGGTATTCTACAGTCACTGACAGTGGCAAAACAAGAACTGTTGTTTGAACACAACCGTCTGTGTTCTACTTGAGTGTGTAACATTTAGAACGCTGATTTAATTTGAATCGAGGCGTATAGCGATATTTTGTTTCGTTTCTCTTCTTTTGCGTGGAATTCTTGAGGACTATTTCGAGTTCCGTAAACGGGAAAGATCACAATTAATATAACTACGCATTGTTAGATTCAGTTAATTTAATGTTTGTTTATCTTTTATTTTAGCAATTAAAGACTACTACTTTGATTGCATCAGGAATAAATTAAATAAATTTTTTATTGTAGTATAAATAGAATACTATGTAAGTGGGATTGTGTACTTAAATTTATCCCCCTCAGCAAGCCTCGCCATGTAAACCTTTCTTCACTCGTGGGATAAATTTAAGTACACAATCACACTAACATAATATTTTCTATATCTTCGTACGATCTTCATGGTAATACAGTGGTGTGGAGCATTGCTAAATGTGCATAGAGCTGTACATATGTGTTTAATACTCTTAAATTATTACGCTGATCAATATTACCAATCTCCAGCGTATTTCGCTATTAAATTTGTATTAGCATGCATGTTATACGTGTGTTGATGTTAATTAATGTATAACAATCGATGTGACTTGCACAAATTGCATACATATAGTCATATTAAAATACGTTGACCACAAACATAACTTGACATTTTATATATAAACATGTATCGCAGTAGGACAGAAATCTGTCTACATATATTTTTACAAAACGTATGACCGTTAAATATGAACATGTTTGCGTTCATTTAATTCGTCATACAAGTTTGACACGCTTTTGGCTTTGCGAACTAAACTCAATACTCTGCTGATTTTGAACACACAACCTATACTTGACATCGAAAGTTGAAATTCTCGTTAATATGCAGTTAACGTTTCAGCGCTCTTTGTCGCATTCGTTTCGCATTATATTCACGCAAAATGACACATGTATTCTTTTTTCTTTTGTTAAATAAGGATCATACCCTGCATCGGATGCGTTTGCAGTAAACTAACTAGTAACACCAATTCTTACGATTACTCAATTGTTTGTGAAGTTTTATTATGCAACGCAAGTCCCAATTTTGTTGCTTAACCCGGAACTTTACCCCAATGATATCGTATGAAGAGCTTGAATTTACACTTTCATAAGCTCAAAAATATGTTTGTAAAAGAAATATTTCACTTGCAATGCCTTTTAACACAGAGTTTTAATTTGTTTAAAACTTGTCATTTACTTTAACAAAAAATTATGTATATGAGATGTGTAGTTTACTTTGTTTTGGTAATAAATCTCAGTAGAGCGACTCTCCATGTCTTAAAATGTTACATATGAATTATTTCGTTACTTGTTGTAGTCATAAAACAAACTGAAAGAAGCTATTAGTCTTTCAGTTGTATAAAGCTATACTTAATATTCGTGATAGAGAGGGTTGCTAATTAACAGCTACTATTTATTTGTTTATAGCATACTTCTCTTTTTCCCCAAAAATCGCATTCTCTGGTCTCTATAGCACGAAAACGTAAGACATACTTATATGTTACATTTTAGTTGATTTTTTATGTAACAATATAGTCTTTTATTAAGGTTATATTTTCTCTTATTTTTTCTTTGACAAATAGATCGAACGGAATCAGCTGAATGTGTTTTTTAATCTGCATTCACAATAAAGGACTTAACATAAATTTTAATGAATAATAGAGTTGTTTAGTCCTTAACATGGATTGCTTGAAAATATCAAAAATAATTGCATTCACTTTATTGTGATTTTATTTCTCATTGCATCAGCATTAACGTTTGTAATAGAATTACATTATTTATTTTGAAAATATACATGTTTGAATGATTTGTGTAAGACATTTTATGGCCATACTTTTGTAAAATAGCAAATACCATGTTAAGAAGTCCTACACGATTGCAAATACATCATCAATGACGGCGTATTAGAAACACGTGCATTTTTTTCACTAATTAATATAAATTATTACTTAAAATTATTTCTCAACATATATTGGTTAACATGCGACCCTTTGTCTAAAATCGACTACACTCCGAAATAGTTAAGTGCAAACGAAAACACGTATGTTTAATCCTGGTAAAGGCATTGCCATATAAGAAAAAATGTTATTGTCGAAATCTGTCTAAGCCTTGTGATAAGCACTTGAAATTCGTCAAACATGACTTATTTCGAAAATAATGAAGCCTATTCCAATCTCTTATGCTATTTAATGTCACTTATTTGAATTAATATGGTGCAATTTGCCGAAAAGTCTCCATAAATGTACGATACGTTTTACTTATAGTATTATGTACAAGTGTTAATATTTTATGATACACGAAAACTGAAGTTGTGTCATTTGATGTTACAGACATGTTCAATAATTATACTGACTGCGCTTTGACAAAAGATCTTCACACGATCAATTACTACGTTTTGACAAAAATAAATTAAAAACTAGAAGTGGCGCGGCAGAGGCCGACGCGTATCCCCACGCAGCATAGATGTTATATTAAAAGGCAATTTTAGGTTGGGCCCCGGGGTGGGTAATGTGGACATGGATGGTCGAGAAAAACCGTGTTGTCATAAGAGACGTTCAGTAGTAATTTGAAGTTAATTGGTGAATACATGAAAAAGTTATGTTAAAACAAAATTTTAGTTACAAAACAAATTTTGGGTACGAACATTTTGGGTACAAAAACATAATGCAAAAAAAATGTGGGTACAAACATTTTTTTGGGTAAAAACAACAATTTGGGTACGAAAAAATTGGGAACAAAAGAATTATGCCAACACAAATTTGAGTACGAAATAAAATATGGGTAGGACAAAAAATTTAGTACGAAATAAAATATGGGTAGGAACAAAAATTTGGGTACGAAAAAACTAGGGAACGAAACTAAATTAGGTTCGAAAAATGTTGGGTTCGCAAAAAAATTGGTGGCACGGGGAAGTAGTACCTCTCGATAAATTTAAAAGAGGACGGGAACCAAGTTGCCTTTACCTTTATCAATGGCCCTGGGATGCGTAATGTGGACATGGATGGTCGAGATAGACCGTGTTGTCATAAGAGATGTTCAGTATTAATTTGAAGACAATTGGTGAATAAATGAAGAAGTTATGTTAACATTAAATTTTGGGTGGGCGTGATTGTCCACTTTCTCCTCCTACACTATTAGCACTAGAACCGTGAAACTTACACACATGGTAGCTATGAGCATATTTGCGACGGTGCACTATTTGGAATTTTGATCTGACCCCTGGGTCAAAAGTTAATATCATGTGCGTCGCATGTTATTAGAAAAATGAGATTTTACCCATTTTAAAGTTGTGGGTGGGCGTGGTTCTCCACTCTCTCCTTCTATACTATTAGCACTAGAACCTTGAAACTTACACACCTGGTAGCTATAAGCATATGTGCGACGGTGCACTATTTGGAATTTTGATCTGACGCCTGGGTAAAAAGTTATTATCATGTTGTTAGTTAAATGAGTTTTTTTACCCATTTATTTACCCATAACATTTGACCCAGGGGATCAAAATTCCGTTGCCGTCACCGTCGCACATATGCTCATAGCTACCATGTGTGTAAGTTTCAAGGTTCTAGTGCTAATAGTGCAGGAGGAGATAGTGGCCAAACGGACGGACAGAAAGCGGGGATCAATACAATAGCCCCACGCTTTTAAAAGCGTGGAGATAATAAACAAAAAACCCAGCTGTGTAAACGGACACAGTTTGTCACTATTATTTAACAATATTGTGAAATGTGTTTTCTTAATAATTTATCTTTCTTGTGTTGTCCGTTTTTCTTTTTTAAATAAAATGTTTGGGTATGCGATTAAGAAACTATGACGAAGTTTGTACATTATCGCAGTACAATACCAATTGCATAGTTACCACATGTAAATACTTTAATGTAGTAACGCAAAACATAATGTAAAATATTTTGCATATTTGGAACAGTTGTAGATTAATATAACATTTGATTACTCAAATAATAAGCATGTGGGTACCACTTACAAGTTATCAACCGTGATTCAGATTTTTTGTATTAATCTATGCTGTATCATATTCCCGCTCACTGCGTTAAATGCTACCGATAAATTTTAAAAATAAAGCTCACACAGTTGGAAGATAGTATTCTATAAATTAAAGAACGGAGAGATTTCTTGTTGAATTAAAGAGCTAGTCATTTTTTCTTCAATCGACAGGTAAATTAGATGAATCGCAGATGTCAACACAGAATGCTTATTCTGTTTCGTGCCATAGTTTTTTGTGAAAGAACAGAGAATATAAGAACAGAACATATATTTTTTATTGGTTCATATGTCACATTATACATGATGACAATGTATTGTGACAACAGGTGAGCATATAGTTCTATTTTTGTCACAATCCACATGTTCAAATAAACAGTTATGAAGTTATTATTTGGGGACGGTGATTAGGAAATTAACTACATGTAATTGATTTCTTTATCCTTATACATCAGTATAATTTGTGCTTATAATGGAATTATATAAAAGAGACTTACAAATAGAGGCAACAACAATTAAATTGATGATAAAGAACAGGGAACCAAACATGTGTTGAAGCAACTTATTAAAGGTCATATCATAAACATTATATTATCAGGGATTGCGTGTATTGAAAATAATAAAAAACGCAGATACTCCAAACAAACAAATAAATATAGAAACGTTCAACGCGAAAATAGTAGTCTGAGTTTAAGTTAAATTAATGTTACAATTCAGTAGTTAAAAAACTCGCTAAAAATTTATTTCAACATATTAACATTGTTCATGTTAAATCCATTACACAATATCAGACTTACGATATGAACAAATGCGTGAAAAAAGAAATATAAACACGAATTTAAACATTAACAAGAGCCATTTATTGTTAGCACATCCTTTTCAATGTTGCAGACACAACACATGTATGTAATTTGTAACGTCCTCAAGGTCATGAAGCACGCATTATATTATTAAGAGGTAAACTTGTAGATTGTCATGTAAATTTAATTAATTATATGCAATATAAAACAATTTCAAAAGTTATTTAATTATATACAATATATAACTTGAAATATAAAGTTCAAGTTATATTAGCATGGTTTGAACTTTACAATAACTGTTTCCCTAAAAATCGATCACACAATATTTATTTAGATAAGCTTTTTAAAAGAGATATTTATTGTAGCTATTTTAACCTTAGAATGTTTTAGTAAGTTGGTAAATGATTCATATGATGTGTATAGAAACGTTTGTTGGCTACAAAGGTCGATATAATTATTTGTTAAGCGAATTACTAGACAATCAATGTGATTTATTTAGCACCGGCGTTCAATGAAGATAGTGTAATTTTTGCCTTTTCGTAAATAAACGTCACTCCAAAACATGTGTTTGTTGAGTCTGTGTGTGATATAACGAAAATTCCGGTCTCCATATGCAATCCTCTGACTTCAATTCCACCGTGATGCAGAAACAGAGCATTTGCCTTAAGCGATCCCTGGTTCGAGTTTATTAAGTCTTTATTACATATTCTTAAAATCATAATGTTGTTAATAAATATATTTAATCACATTTAACAAATACGAAACATTGCAAGCAAATCCCTTTAATTCTCTATTTACAATTTCTCATGTCTTTTACGTGATGAAAACGCATTTTGATTTCCAAGGTTCCGGTGATCAATTACTTTCTGATCTGTGTAGGTACCATGTTAGCATATTGTCGTATCCACTATGAGTTAATTATCAACTATCCATTTCTTTAAACATATTAAAACATGTTTGTGGGCATTTTAACTACTGTCAACGTTATTTTTGCAAAGCATTGCTTTTGTGAGCAACATGAACTATTGCTTTTATTTCCAAATGTTTTTCTTGTTCTACATGTTGTTTCAACTTGTTAGCCATCTAAGACAGTTGAATATAAAATAAGATATGTTAATAATAAGTGTTTACAACATCTAAAATTCTCAAATACAGAATGATTGCCGTATATTAATTTTTAGCAAACCAGGGTGCCTGAACAAGTGTTGTTGAAACTTTAAATAATTTGCGGTGGATTTAAATTATGTTTCTTTTTCAGTTATGGATACATCATTATGGATACGAATTAACAAATGCTGGCTATAAAAACGCGAAATTGTATTGGAATATGTTGAAGGGCTGTGCCAATATTAAACCATCGACAATACCTTTGTCTGATTTTGAGATGTACTTTAAAGCGGTTAATAACCCAGAAACACATTTCTTCACACCTGATGAAGATGTTCTGTTTTTTATTGAAAGATACGAGCGCGGTGAGCTTACATGTATTTGATGAACTAAATGTTTGTACAACAACCGATGAAATTTTAAACGGCATTAATAATTTAAAAACAAAAAGATGTGGTGGGCCAGATGGTTACCAAAATGAGTGTTTCATTTATGGTAAAGCTGTGTTACTTCCTATGTTAGAATCATTGTTTAATACAAATTTTGAAATTTGATATTTTCCAACTGAATCGTCAGACGGATTTGTAGTGCCTCTACATAAAAAGGGAAATGTGAATGATGTTAACAATTATAGGGGCATAACATTACTGAGCACTTTAGGTAAATTATTTACACGAAATTTGAATTTACGCTTGTCCGAAAAATATAATGTTTACATTGAGGCACAGTAAGGATTTAGGCCGACAATGAGCACAGTAGACAATATTTTTGTGTTACATGGTCTCATATCTCATAACTTAAATTCAGGTAAACAACTATATTGTTCCTTTATAGATTTTTCGAAGGCATTTGACTATGTTACAAGAGATAACCTGTGGTTGAAACTTACAAAATTAGGAATAAAGGGTGGATTTGAAATATTATACGCTCCATGTATGACTCAACTAAATCACGTGTTAAATATTGTAATATGTTCAGTGAAAGTTTTCCATGCATGCTCGGGGTATGACAGGGTGAATGTTTAAGCCCGTTTTTGTTTGCCATGTTTTTAAATGATATAGAAGACATCTACCTTCATAGCGGCATACCGAGTATTGATGTTAACACGTTCAAAATGTTTCAAATTTTGTATGCTGATGATATTGTAATTTTTGCAAACAGCAGTCAAGAACTGCAAACTAGTCTTAATTTACTTGAACAATGTTTTAACCAATGGAAACTCACTGTTAACACGTCAAAAGCGAAAGTAATGATTTTCCGTAAAGGTGGAAAAAACTATCAAAACCTAGCATTTACATATAAACATAACGCTATATAAATTGTTCACAAAATTACATATTTAGGAATAGTTTTTACAACCGGTGGCTCATTTAATGAAGCACAGAACACCCTATCAGGGCAAGCACTTAAAGCTATATTTAAAATGAATAAATACTTATACAAATTTACAGATGTGACTGTCAAACACAGGTTAGACTTATAAAAAAACAACTTATTGCTCCTATTTTAAATTATGGTAGCGAAGTTTGGGGATTTAACAAAGGCCAAGCCATTGAACGTTTACATTTACAATTTTGCAAAAATACTTTATGCGTTAAGAGAAGTACGCAGAATGATTTTGTATATGGTGAGCTGGGAAGGGTGTCCATGAAGAATATTAGGCATATTAACATGTAATACTGGATAAAACTATTGCAATGCAATGAAAACAAATTTGCCAAAAAAGTTTAAAATTTTGCTGAAAAACGACTTTGAAAACAACCCAAACAAGACAAATTGGTGCTCACAAGTTAAAGCTCTATTGTGTTCTCTGGGATTTAAGGATGTCTGGATAATGCAGGGCGTCGGAAATGTGAAACTTTTCTTGTCGACAGTCAATCAACTTCTTAAAGACACATTTATGCAAAACTGGTCAAGTTGATTAAGTGACTCCAGTAGGGCCCTATTTTATAATAACATTAAATCTTTTGAATTCCAAGAATATCTTAACCTTGTTAACATTAAACAATTTCGCATTTGTATAACACAATTACGTGTGTCATCACATAGATTACATATTGAATCAGGCCGATGGAGTAACCCAGAAGTTACACCAGTTGAAAATAGAACGTGCTCCTTTTGTGATTAACTCGAAGATGAATACCATTTTATTATGGAATGTGATTTATATAAAGATTTACGAGATAAATATATACCAAAGTGTTTTCGCACAAGATCAAGTATGCATAAGTTCATACAATTACTTCAAACAAGAAACTGTACTTTGGCACTTATATATTCTATTATTTTGAGTTGAGAAAACATTACTTATATCAATAACATGCTCAATCATATACTACGGGTACATGCTTATCTGTTTAATAAGTGTGTTGTAAAATATCTCCACTTTTAACTTATAAGTTTATATTAAACTTGTGTCACCCTGTTTTCATATAATGAAACGTCTATTGCTATTGCACTCCACCTATATGTTTATTATCATGTACTTTGTATGCACTGTTTTTTTGTTTTGTTTGCTTGTACAAGTAACATGTATTGTCCTCATGGGTTTTGTTGTAATAGATCTCCACTTTTTACTTATAAGTTGATAACTACTCTCTGTCATCCTGCTCTCATGTATTGAAACGCTTTTGTTTTTGTTTTTTTGCACTATTTTCAACTACATGCATATGTGTATTCTCATATACTTAGTAAGCGCTGTCTTGCCATTTATTGCTTGTAAATATGTTGTCCTCGTGGGTCTTTTCACCTTTTGGAACTTGGGAAATAAACTATCATCATGGACAACTTTACTTTTAAATGTGTGTATTTACTTTTGAATGTGTGTATTTAAAGTCTGCTGATAATGTTTGTAAAATTCTTTCTTTAGTTGCTTATTACTAAAGATTGGTAATTTTTCTAGTTTTTTAAGGTGTATTGTGTGCTGATTTTTCAATTGCACATTTTCAACGTATTTACTATAATACATGTATATATAACTCATATTTATGTTTAATTATAACCAATAGGTCTAGCTCGATTTATTCTTATGTTAATTTGAGTGAAATTAGTCAACTATTGGTAACTTAAATACGGGATAAAAATGATAGAGGGTTAGCAACTTGATATTTCGGTATTTCTTTCTGAAACTTTGAGTTTGGGTACAGAATACCATAACTATAGAAAATATAAAAAGAAAGATCAGAATTTAAATGTAAGTCAACAGTTCTTGTACCTTACCTGTTGTACTTTTTTTATTTTTTGATAACATTTGCATTATGTTTGAAACGTGTTTCCTCTTGAATTTACCACTTTTATTTATAATTGCTTTTAGGTACTTCACTTATATTGTTAATTTTAAAAGTATGTATACATGTCATCATAAGAGGACCATACTATTTTCGTAAACAAGCCCGGACGTGAATACGATACAGCTGCGTTGGCAAGATCATAGACGTCAGATGATGTCTCTTGTGCATGTCAAGCATATAATATGTTTTTTTCCAAAATGAGAGTCTATTGGTGGAATACCGTGAAAATAAAAATGTGTTTATAAGTTCAAACTTTAAAGTTTGATAATGTTCTACGCTTATTTAAAAGGCAAAGCTTGCCTGTCAACACTTTAAGTTTTTACATTGAATTTCTTTGTAATAAAAAATTACTCCTGAACATTATGAGAAATTCTTGTATTTCATGACATTTTACCAGTCAATTATTGCATTGAATGGAATTGAGAAAGGCTCGTTTTAAGAACAACCACTTGTTGAACGATTTATATTCTACTTGGCGACAATCCATTCATCCGCAATTTGATTATCTAATAATGTTTTTTTCGATGGTCCGTGATAAATTAAAATTTTCAGATATAGAAAGTCCCATTTATCTGCAGCTATATCCGTGGCAATTATTTTAATGGACATTGAAAACTATTGCGTCAAAAGTGCGAACAATTCGCAGGGAAAGCTTCACACAATACGCATTGTAACGATAATGTTTTCCAATGTGTGCCATGCCTAAACATATAATATACAGAATGGCGTTGTTCGCTATGGGTTCTTTTTTTAAAAAGGGGCAAGAATTTGTGTCGAACATGTCAAAAACGTTTTTAACTGTAAACCTAAAATATCAACAGGTTATTTGACACCTATACTTTACTAAGCGTTTATGTATTATTAATTTGATCATTTGAAAAAGTACAACGTCTGTATTCTAGTTACTTAATTGGAGTGAACACGAATAATTTAAAGATTCTGCTAAACAATACTTGGTTTGAATGATGAATTATTGTTTTATTTTTAAACAACCACGAGGTAACATATTTAATTGAAAGAAAAAGTAAAGTAGTAAAATTTGTATTGCAATCGGAATGATATCGACGTTTACTTCAATCATATTTGATAAAAACGATTAACTATCATTTAAAAATAAAATAAAAAGCAAAACAATACTATTTATAACCGTGTAATATACATGGCGGCTTCCCTTCCAAAATCAACAGTTTACAATTTCATTTATGTTTTGTGTAATTCAAGTGCAACATTTTACAACAAAAGGTGAAGTATGTGTCAACAAAAAAGGATTTCTTTTGAAAACGATGTGGGCTTTATCGTTGACGTTCGACTATAACATTTTTAGACACCGTTCAGAGTTTAATGGTTCAAATGAATGTATGCCTGCAATATATCCCGAGTCATATGTATACTTATATACATTTCTTTCATTATCTGATAAAATTCGACAAAGGTCGGAGTTTATAAGCTGTCAGCAACCATCGCCTTATCATAATCAGAGCAGAAGACAACAGCATGGTTTATCCAGAACAAAGTTTGTTTAACTCATCGTCATTTACATTCATAACCGATAACAACATGAAGTAAATACAAAACATACATAATTTTGAAGAAATATAAATGCACAGTTTAAGCACTAAACATGAATCCATGTTTTCGTGAGAATTAATTACATAATTATAACATAGTTCTAAACTTAGTTTCATAATTTACAACACTCATTACATTTGTGCAGGACTTTTCATTAGTGAAAAGAATATACATTTTTCAAACTCCATGATTAAGATATTTGCTTGTGTATACATTGAAAATGTTGATTAAAAAGGGGGAATATATTGATATGAAGTAATATGAAGGACACATATAATCGCATAATTCCACCTTATACTTGTATACAATTTCCATTCGAAGTTAAATAATTTCAGAAATATAAGATTGAGAAATGCCAATAACGTTAAAGCTGTTTAATATAAATTCATACCTCCTTCTATAGTACACTTAAATGTAGGTAAGAGTATTATCCGTTTGTTCACCACCACGAAAATTAAACTATAGTTCCTCAAAAGAGATATGATTCCTTTGTGAATATTAAATAATATCATTTTATTTAGAGAGTAAATTTAGATGATCTATAGAAATATATTTGCTCGTGGGAAATTAAATAATATTGTCCGATTTAGACAACAAATGCGACCCACTTACTTTAGCAACAATTTTACTTAACATTCACTATTTAAAAACAGAAAACCAGCAAAAAAATATACTCATACATCAATATTCAACCTGACTTAGGTATGTGAAAAATAGGAGTACTGTATAAGTGACCGAATTTCTACTTTGTAAACTGTAGACATTTACATGTATCTTAGAAATGCTTTATTACAGTATGTCGCAAACTTTTTAAAATTAGTTTTATAGTCGCTTTGCATCAATCGTACGTATTTGAGCATACTCGTATGGGTATATATATAGATAATTGAAATATATTTTCGTCTATTAATATATATGTGGTACTTCAGAACAAAATGAAACTCGTCTTTAATTTAATTAAGATTGCAGAGGCTGCATTAACTACCTTGTTTTGATACATTAATATTACGACCGATTGCACTATTTAATTTGTGAGATGATTATTGTATTTCTGTAGTGTTGATTACCAAACTCGCTTTTATATGCTGATTGTTCAAAATTAAGTTGTATTTATCTACAAACATCAAGATACATTTTTGACAATATGACTGATGAGTTTAAAGACCGTTTTATGATTTCAATACGAGCACCGTGTCAGCTCATAATAACGTCGTAAAAGCTGGCAGATGCATGCCTGAGGGCAATGCACCTTTACATTGGCGAAATTGGGTAAATAACCATGTATACTGGTAGTTTTTATTTACAATTTCCCCAATGTTCCCTTTAGAGTTTTGATACAATGAAATAACAATTATTTGCATCAATATTAAGTATAGGTAAGTTTATACATTGCGATGAAAATTAAGCTTGGGAACAATTTGCAGGGAAATTTTCACCAAATTCGTATTGCCATGGAAAAACATTATATATGTGTTTTCCGATATTCGTTATTCTTGCACATAAATATCAGACTCATTTTCCGTGGTTTGTATGAAATTCATTTTAAAACAAGTTACATTGGAAAGTAAACTTATGTAGACGTTCGGGATTATATGACTCATTCTCAAACAACCTTGACATTGGAAATGGAAAAATTAGATTTTTTTAAAGTACCCAAATTTATACTTTATGTGTTGTTGCAAGTTTGTATACATTTCAACAGTTTATTTCCGGAATTTCACCAGCTAGGCATGAGAAGTTTCTGAATTTCATACCTTTGAGTGAACAACGGTGGCGAATATTATCTTCGTTTCTAAAATCTGAATGATGACACATAAGATCGATTTTTCAGATTCAATTTCCTATAATACAGTTTATAAATTTCCATTTTCTTTAGCATAAGGCACCCTTGATATAAAATCTAACATGTTTATGTATGTATCAACCCACATTTTGTGAATATGCAACAATAAAACTGCAAGTATAATCAATTGTTGTTTATTTTTTTCAAAAACATTCTTTTAGAACTGTATTTCATCTAACAATACAAATGTGAAATCGATACAACTATGTTAAAATAATGCATTAATATTCACTCCAAATATTCACAGCATGTCCATATGTGATGTATATTCAGAAAAGAATTAATTACATAAAAACAAGGTGTCCCGTAAATTATGCAAGTTTGTCTCGTATGTGACTAGCTCATTGCAATGACTGAAACTAACTTTAAACCAGGTCATATACAATATATAATGATAAATGATGTTATGAATACCTCACACTTAACTGGATATCATTTCACATTATATGGCAGCAAAAAAATACAATGATGCTACAAAACTGTAAGTATACTTTGAAAATTATGAATTTGTACATTACAATGTGTACTTAGTATCGTTTATGAATATATTTTAGTGTAGAGTCGATACTTAAAAGAAATTCATACAACATAGCTAATAATAAAACTTTATGACTTGAATTTAAATAAAAAACAAAAAAATTATAATAGTATCTGATAATCTGAACAATTGTCCCGTAAGTTACGAGTAAACAGTGAACTATATAACTTTAGTTAACATTCAAAAGACTTAAAACAAACTGCAGCTGCAACGACATCTTTAAACAGTTAATAAACAAATACGACACTACGTTAAAAACGCACACAAAACACATTTAAATCCAATAATTTCAATACAGAGACACTGTGGTTGATATATTTTCAACTTTGAGAGTCTTCGCATATAATTTTATACCAAAGTCATCTGATATAATTAATATCCTATCAATCATGGTCAGTAATTTTCAATGCATATATAATTATGCAAAAGACTGTAATTCACTTTGGGAAAATAGGCCTATAAAACATAACGTCAACAAACAAGTGCATGTGTCCCGTAAGTGATTTTTTATTATTGCTGAACCCTTTAAGATCAGGTCAAACTAAAGCGGGTCATGTCGATACAAGTGTCAAAGTACATAATCAGTTATTCAGCTTCTCCAGAATATCTACTGGAAAAGTGAACATCCGACCTGTTTTACTCGTAGCAATCGGATCTGCTATAACTTGAACTATATCGTCTGTGTTGATCCATACATTGTTCTTAACATTCGGCCATTTATACCGACCTTTAACTTTTCCACATTCTGTCATGAAGCTTACATGTACTGTATTATCTTCGTTACAAATTTCACTGACTTTGCCTACGTAACACTTATCATCATAGCGTGCAATAACAAATTTCTCAATTGCAATGTCCAAAGCTTCGGGTTTCTCTTTAGCTATTTCCTCGTTTACTGCTACAATTTGTCCTGTACTGCACGAATCAGCTTCATCATTGTTGACAACTCTTGTGGATATCTCAGTTGCAATGTCTAAAGCATCGGGTTTCTCTTTAGCTACTTCCTTGTGTATTGCTTCAGTTTGTCCTGTACTGCACGAATCAGCTTCATCATTGTTGACAACTCTTCTGGATTTTTCGGAAATAGAACATGTTTCCCATCCACATTGGGAGTTTACATTGAACGAATTCTCGCCAAAGCAGTTACTGCAGGCACACGAAGTATTTCTTATCGCTAACGAGCCATCTCCCTTTCCTCCTTCTATTGCATGCAACATCATTGATCCTTTAAGAGGTTTTATTTCACTGTTTCTAACGTCAACCTCTTCTTTCTTCTTATTGTATTCATCTTCAGTTATCGGTCCATACCTGATGCCTTGTTCATTTTGTGTAGCCCAAGCGTAAAAGTCTGTGGCGTCTTGTATCATAGCTTTTCCTTGCTTCACGGCATCATCGGCATTCCTTTTTGTGGTACTTCCGATCCCATCACAGGGGCCCTTACCGTGCCCGCATTCGAAGTAGTGCCAGGACGCTAAGGTTCCGTACAGATTTGGAAACTTGCTAATTAGGTCGAATATGGTTTTGTTACGATATTGCGAGGACGGTGAATCAGTCCAAAAATGAACACAATCCACACTCGGTACCAAAGACTTCACAACACCCATGATCTTATCGATAATACTCATCAACATCTCAGCATTATGGCTCAAAACCTCTGACACGTACACGTAACTTGTATGCTTCAGCTCGTTCTCCTCACCTCTATAATATATGACAACGGGGTGTAAAGTTATCATGCAGTTATTCCAATACGCGGACTGTATTTTTTCTAGGCTGTTGCACGTGTAATTTTCACTAAAGTCCATTTGTATCAATATGTGTCCTTGTGGAAGTTTATCCTTCATATTTTTCACTGCACTGTACTGCTGCTTTACTCTTTCGATATGACTCTTGAATTCACCAAATGTTGCAGTCATCATCTCTATGAATGCACCTCTCTCTTTCTGGACCTCAACCACTCTCTGTCTTTCCTTACCGTTAGCCAGTTTCACCTTTTTCCATTGTTGGAATTTGATGTCTTCCCCATTTTCCGGGACCTTTTGTAACAGCTCTTGAAGACATTCTTGATTCCCTTGGTACATTTCTAAAAACTTGTCGGGACTCGTACATGTGGTGACATTCATGGATTTCATTGAACGTAGCAGGAAGCAGAAATTCTGGTGGTTTGAGCAAAGGCATACACTACGCGATGCGAAATACACTAAACTGATATGTTTCGGTCTGGTTTTGTAGAATGAAGCTCTTGAAATCTTAACCGGAGATTCAGCTAGGAACTTTAAGTGCAGATTATATAAATAATCATTCAGAACTCTTTTCTGGTTCTTACTCTTAGTATTGTCGACCTTGACTGCATCTCCTTTTCCGGGTAGTTGCCTTGAGTTGTCATCTCTTTCTAGGAACTGAACTATTTCATCAGTTATACGCTTTCTGTAGTCTTGAAGCCTTTTTTTCTGGTAAGACACTCTTGCTCGACCAAGATTTTCTTCTGTTCAGATTTGTCATTTTTTCAAGAGTTGATTTCATTCTATACTTCTTAATCACCTTTCCTGATGCTATCCTATGAACAACCTCTGTCTGTTTACAACTCTTCTTCTGTGCAACTTTAGCTAATTTTATTTCTTCACTTAAGCATTCGCTAAATATTAACCTCTTTCTTATTTCAGGAACTTGTTCTGGTCGTAAGCCTGACTGTTTCAGTAATTGATCGACTTTACTTTTTGGTGTATCTGCGGTTTTCTTTTTTTCAAGGCGTTGCAGCCGTCGCTGTGCATTTCTAAGTTTTCTCTGCAAATCTTCTACTTTGTCTTCTAGAGTTTCTATTGTCCTGTAAGACCTGGCTAATGCTCTAGATGCTCGCTTCTTACCACTTACCGATTTCGAGCTTGGTGTTGGAAATGGAAGTTTTACAGTTAGTACCGTGTCACTTGTAGTACTAGTAACAGCATTTGTACTAGTTGATGGTTGGGGTTCATTACTTTCATCTGTAATTACACTTGACGCAGCAGCTTCACTGTTACCTGATCTCTTTTTCGCATTCCTATATCTTGCCTGTCTTATTTTGTTTTGCTCTCTTAACTTCATCTGTTTCTCGTCATCGAGTTCAGCCATTGGAACAAAATAGCCCCTCAGTCTTCGTCTCTCGGATTTAAGCCACTTATCTCCAAGTTGTTCTTTTTTTCTCTCTCTGAATTCACGCATTCTTTCTGCCTTTGACTTCGCCATCCTCTAAAAAATACAAATTACTTTGACACTTATATAATCTACAGAGGTCCGTCGGAATGCTGCCTAATAGACAATAGCAGGCCAAGTTTGATTAGATATGTACATAAGTGGAATGTAAAGTGCAACACTAACGCCCCTTCAGGTGGGCTTTACCTGTACTCTGTTACATTATAACACTAATGAGAATACTTAATGATCACAGATTGAAAGAAACAAGAGATGTGGTTGTCAGAAACACAATGCCCCCTTCTGCGCCGCTTTGAAGCAATATATTTGACGTTTGACCTTAAAGGATGACCTTGACCTTTCACCACTCAAAATGTGCAGCTCCATCAGATACATATGCATACCAAATATCAAGTTGCTATGTTCAATATTGCAAAAGTTATGACCAATTTTAACGTTTTCGGACGGACGGACAGACAGACAGACAGACAGACAGACAGACAGACAGACAGACAGCCAGATAGACAGACAGACGGACGAACAGTTAAAAAACTATCCACCACCCTTCGGGGGCATAACAATACAGTTCTTAATCGATTTCAAAAACCTTGCTTTTAAGGAATAATATACGGGACAGTGCATAGTAACGTACGGGACAGTTGACTAAAATGATCTTGAGGACATGTTACCGCTTCTGCAATAGTTTGTGGTGCTTAAATAATGTTAGTAGTATCAGTTGTGTAATATTATTAATTTGGTTCATTTGTTATCAACACAATTATGTGAATATAGTTGAACTTTTATCAGTGACTATACAAGCGACGTACCATTTAAAATATATACATGGATTGGAAGCTGTTCATGTAATAAAAAGCGTTCATTTAACACATATTCAACACATGCTGTTTCTCTAAATATAATACAAGGCATATACATATCATTTAAAGTTGCATTGGTACCAAAAAAGCACCATAAAACACTAACCACATTTAATAACATACGGGACGATGTCGCGTAACATACAAGGCTTACTTTCTAAATGCCATTGCATGACCTTTATAGCATGAAACATTTTTTACAATTTCTTGTAATTAAAATATAATTTAGATTACATATAAAACATAAAGAAATATCTTTAAAGCGGCAACAATATAAGTACAAAGACTAACCTTACATAGTGCTACAAATCGAAATATTGGCAAATCCGTTTATTCAAAATTTTGGCGGTCATCAAATTTTGTAAACATCCGGTTGAATTAGGAGACTACTATTGAACTCAAAGACAGTTAAACACAGTAAAGAAATACTCGTTTTAGCGCCTTTTTAATGTACGCGGTTTCGTATGTTATGACCCGTACGTTATTATGGCAAACGTCCGATCGGGATTCTCATGCGGTTGAAACAAATAGACAATATTTAATAAAAAGAAGACAAGTTAAAGTGAAGACACGGTCATCGAGTGACATTTTAATGATTATGCTTTTGTTTCAAATATGCCTATTTGAAAGGGACGTGTTCGTTAGTTAATGTCCCGTTCGTTATTTTTATAAAATTACGTTTAAAGTTTAATTTTTGAGCTGATTTTTTTCAAAATTGTATTGAAGACGCATTAAAAGTCTTAAAAATGTTTGATAACATATACATGCCGTAGCATATTTGTCAAGTAATTGTGTTCTCTTCTATTTATTTTCAAATAAGTACGCCATGTAAAGAAAACGTCCCGTACGTTTACCGAAATCCGCGACACGCATTAAAACGTAAAATTAGAAAAATGTTCAGTGATTGATCAAAATTTAGTGCTGCCATTTAAAAATATATGCGTCTACCTTTTGAATAAACATCTATATGTTTGAAAAGTGTTTATTTTACATCCGGGCCACTAATTTGATTATTCATCCCGCTTCTGACGACAGCGATTTTGATATCTCTATCAAAGTGAAAACATCAAAAAAGTTCCTCAACTCGGAATGGATGTTGCAATTTTCGCAGGGGGAATAGTTTAACACAAAATCGGTAAGATTTATGCATTTTATAACATTTTTTTTTATTATGCAGATAAAAACTATGGCGACATCAGCTGTCAGTGTTGTCTGAGAATGAGTCATATACGTAAACTTATTTGCTAATTGCTATCTGATATAATACATGTATATACATGCTTATTTTGACAATAATATCTACTAATCATATAATTAACAGCGTATTCTTCTAAAAGAAACAACTTTTGTAAAAATGAATTACTTAACTAACAAAATTACAAAGTGGTTAGCAATGTGGGCTAAACAATCAGTGCCGCAGTGGTGTAAATGGTGAATGTTGAAATATGTGAGCAGATAATTTATTTGTCACATCTTCAGTTAAGAACAATGTTAACATACAATCTAGTGCTGATGTTCTTTACCTTTGCAATTTGTTTTGTACGACTAATTTTACACGCCATTTTTTAAAGATTTTCTTTATACCATACGCAGAACACTTATTAAAGGTTGCACTTTTTTTAGCATTTTAACATTTTGCATCGAAAGATGAGTGACGGTCACAAAGTAGTTAATTCTGGATAACGTTATCGCCTATATCTTGGAATTGCGTCTAAACAAATATGAATTTGATCAATAATTAACGTTAATAAAGATTGTGATTATATAAAGTATCCAGATTCAATTATTATTAATATCTGCATCATTTTCTTATTTTGCGATTGAACTAACGAAATCCCGTCTTTGGTGGCTGCAAGAAATAATGTCCTGTTCATATTCACGGTCTGAGAAGCTTTTATAATTATAGATGTCACAGCAGCTCCAAATAGGCATCTTCGTCTGCTGATACGTATTTTACGGACCTACAGTATGTGACTTTACCGATAGTATGGATTTATTGCTCATATTAAAAGCAATGCAACGGCGCCCGGTATCTTTGGAATTTTCTGTGTATAAATATCGATTATCGCAGATGTGATTGATACAATTACTTAATTAATCTATGTAAAACTAATTGTTTTATGTGACAAACATTTATATAAACGACAACAGGAGAATATGCCTGGAAGCAAAGGTGCGTCATAAGTCTCAGTTAAACTAATTTTGTATCGAACATCGCTGTTTTTTTTCGTTTTGGTGAGATTGTTTAATTGGAAGACGGGGCTGGTGTTTCTGTGTTTAACATGTTTGTTCGCAAAGGCACGGTACGCAAAGCTAGAGGTGGCTCCAACAGACGTGCGTCCACTCGGCGGCCGGGTCGCGATGTAACGAGTAACGGAACGGTTATAAAAGCAAACTCATCCGCCGACCAACAAGCCGGCAGTAGCGGATATCATGTACCGTCGAAAAAAGACCATAATCAGCTTCTCCCACTAGAAGTTTCAAAGTCATCAAGTGTCGTTTCAAGCGTAGCAAAGACATTATCTTTTGCAGCACAGGATGTGGCACACCACGACAAAAACAGTGAACATCATAATTGTAGCTTGAAAAACGAAAATACAGTGAAGCCATCGCCAGCAAGAAGTCTGGCAACGACTATTGTGGTAAGGCATTTTATTAAATGTCGTACACGTTAAAGGTCTGATAATACTCTGTCATATATGTGATTTTATATGTGTGCTTCGCACGTCAGAGTCCAATATGTAGTCGCAAGTGATGTCAATTACCACAGGCGTACATTATATTGACAAGTGTTACGGTGATAATGGTTTTAGCGATAATCAGTCTGCTTGCTTTCCAAATTACACTTAGAAAGAACGTTTATTTTTGAAACTACATACTTGTATAAATATATAACTACGCCTGTAGCAATATTATTAGTGATTTAAAGTAAATTTATGCCGTTTTGATATTATCTTTTCTCTGAAATTGTAACAGATCCATTGTGATTTCCACGGGATAACGCTCTTAATATTTCCGTAAAAAAGAAAATAAATACATATTTAAAACTTATTATATCTGACTAAATATTTATTCATGCATTATTATTTGTAATTTGATTCATTACCACAAAGAGCAGATCACCTTCCTTTTGTTTTTCGATTTTGTCAAAAACGTATTTGATCAAGGTTTAGGAATTATTGATAAAACATACTTTTAATGAGATTGCTAAAATGTTATTATACATGTTGTTGAAAAAGAGTGACTATATATAAGTTGTTGGATTTTGCAAAAGTGTTCATATGTGCATATGTGCTTTAAATAAATAAACCAAAATATGTTGTAGAAGTATGTTTTTTTGTAAAGTAAATTTTGAATTTGCAATTAGTGCAAATATGCGTAAATGTAGCTACGTGTACCTGCATATATTGTGCGCTAAACAATTTTATATAGAGCTTCCATCATTGAGTACATTGATCTACGGTATTTTTTGTAACACCCTTTCAAAGTATAAAAAACATTTTGAATTCTTTGAAAACGAATCGTTAAATGGGTAAAACTGTTTGTATTCAGTAATATTATATAATTTATTCAGTGAAAATATAGACGTTTCTGACACTACAATATTGTTCTAGGATATTATTCATATAATTCACTGATTCTGAAAATAGACACTTCACAGGTGCGTGAAGGTGGCTCGCCGTTTGACGTCAAATTACCGAATGTCGAGCTGGCTAGGCATTCCAGCTCGACATTCAGTTCGACATTCGGATATAGTGTTGTACAATGTTTTTTGAATGTCGAGCTGGCTCGACATTCGAAAATAAGAATACAGCACTATCTCCGAATGTCGAACTGAATGTCGAGCTGGAATGCCGAGCCAGCTCGACATTCGAAAATAAGCATACAATACAATATGCGAATGCCGAACTGAATGTCGAGCTGGAATGCCGAGCCAGCTCGACATTCAAAAAAAATTGTACAACACTATATCCGAATGTCGAACTGAATGTCAAGCTGGAATGCAGAGCCAGCTCGACATTCGAAAATAAGCATACAACATTATATGCGAATGCCGAACTGAATGTCGAGCTGGAATGCCGAGCCAGCTCGACATTCAAAAAAAATTGTACAACACTTTATCCGAATGTCGAACTGAATGTCGAGCTGGAATGCCGAGCCAGCTCGACATTCGAAAATAAGCATACAACACTATATGCGAATACCGAACTTAATGTCGAGCTGGAATGCCGAGCCAGCTCGACATTCGGTAATTTGAATGTTGAGCTAATGTCGAACGTCGAACGGCGAGCCAACTTCACGCACCTACACCTCACGGAGCGGAGCTGCATACGACAGTCTGTGAGCAATCATTTGAGTAATATGTGCGTGTTGCTTCGTGTAGTTGTAATTATGATATTACCAGGAAGTTCTTATCAGGAATACATTCGGTGATGTTATCGTTTTATTAATTATGCAGACACCTAATGCTGAGATCACTTTTCTTTAGTGAGCAAGCGTAATTTTAAGACTATTAAGAATAATTGTTTTAAGCTCGGTAATTGTTTTTTCTCTAATACATCTAATGTGACTGATTTTTAAATAATTGTGTAGTGTTATATTTCTCAAGAAATATTTCCGTAACGATAATGTCATTTTTAAATATATTTTATAAGTATATCCTACCGTTTTACGTAATGATTATTAAACAAATTCCTGCTAAAATCAAAACAGTTTTTGCTGTGTACATAATAAAACCAGCTTTGCCTATTTATGTTTTTCTCCGATTCATTCACTGATGGTAAGCTGTTACTGTGTCAAAGTTGTACAGCTTCGTTGATACTTTAAGTTATGTTGCACATTACACAAAATAATGAGGTTATCTACCATAGCTAGACGCTAGTTCACAGTAACGGGTTTTTAACGTTAACGACAAAGCCTAACGTTGAACTTGTTCAAAATAATGTCGTGGTTTATTACAACACTCTCATACGAATTTTGTAAAGTATTGAATTTTATAAATCAATTCGATAACGCTAATAAATATACAGAGGCAGTCTACAGCAGTTGCACCAATATCGTTATCAGTATTGAAGATTTAAGAGTTAAGAGGCCTATCAAATTAAAGGCCATATCTCGTAAATAAATGACTGCGTACGGAAACAATACTATTGGTCGCAGAATAACTTTTTACATGAAATTATGTAAATTTATTCGAAGATCGCGCGTTCGATCCATTGCAGACGAACGTTACTGTTAATTATATTTACAACAGACGTGTAAAGTTTTAACCGCCTGTTTTATAAAAAAATCATATAATCTTATAAATAATAGTACCAGAACGTAATATAAGTAGTTGAAGTATTTGTTTAAACGTTTGTATTCATTGACTGTGTTATTTGAGGATGTTGTGCACCATCTTGAATGGATCTTTGTCGACAAATACCGAACATAATTTACATTGCAACTCATTTAATTTAGAGCTAGAGGTAGAAAAAATGTTTAACTAACTGAGCTTTATTATTTGTAAGTAAAAAGGATAGATGGTATTGCGGCTTTTTGAATTTCAAGAACATCTTTAACAACTTTTCACTATCTTTAAATGATATTTTCCATAGGGCATTTGCCGTAATAAAAGCCAGTCCGAAAACCCGTTTACCAATTCTTTGAGAAAACGAAATGGTTCATTGCTTAGCTGATATCCAATTTTCTGCAGCTTGATAACCTAATTTCCTTTCACTGCTTAACTGATGTCGTGAATGAGAAAATCCAGTTAGCAGATGAAGCAATTTATCACATGATAGCCAAGAACTCAAATTTAAGTACTTAGTTAATGTTGATAAAACTACGTTATTATTTCCCGATGTACATATGTTCCAATTTACCTTGAAGCATTGTTAACTAGATCTGATCAGTATGATCTAAAATATTAAGACCTAAGCATTCAGTAAATTGAACTCGCATCTACAGTAACTTAAAAACAACAACTTTTAGACATGGAACTTGTTTAAACTTACATTCCACGACCACATTCAGTTGTCGTTTTATGTATCAAAACGAAGAAATTGTGTTTTAAATTGCAAATTCTTAATAATTTTAATTATGGAAATTTAAGCTGCTGTATTTTTATAAGTCTTGTAAACAATTAAGCGCATATATATATATATATATATATATATATATATATATATTTTTTTTTTTTATTTCATCTTGTCATGTGGAAAAGTATGGCTACATAACTTATGCACCAAACATAGTTATACTGACTAAACTCTCAGCAGTTAATACACTCTGTACTAAATTGCATTCACTTAATCGATTACGACTTAAGCCATACACAGGTATGTCTCGAGAAATATGAAGAATACATCTTTAACTTAAGAAAGCAAAGCATAATTCGCCATATTGGACTGGCCATTTAATGATTCCGCCTAAATAACAGAAGCAAGGTAAGCAATCGTGGTATTGACATTAATTAAATCCTTTTTTAGGCTAAAGAAGCTTAAGTACATCATTTATAAACTGATGTTTTTTTAACGCTCTGGTATTACTTTATTTTATTAAGTTAATAGATTTACTGATAAATTGATTTCTTTTGTTCCTCAACTGATGAAAAGTTGACTATTTTAACAAAGTCCATACTTCCCCGAAATATATGAAACCATGCATGTCATCATGTAAGTTAAACGAGTTTTATAATAACGGCATACCTGAGAGATACATGTATGTCAATAGCAACGTACAATAGATCTGTTTAAGGTATGCCTTTTGTAGATTGTATATACAATATAATGTACATGCTTAACTATTATGTTAATACACGAGGTAGACTTATTAAGCAAGTCGAAACGCATAACACAAGACTGTACTTGGGTAATTTGAAATTTATTGTAAAATATGAACAAGTGTTTTTATGATTCATAGAACACGTTAACCGACCGTCCTTAAATTAAAGTTATATGTCCAAGGAAGATACCATAAAGTCTTGGATTGTCCAAATAAAACATAATAAACTTGATTAATCGCCAGGAGCAGAATTTTGTTTCACTCAATGTAACGTTTAATGTGTGTTAATGTAGTTAATGTGAATAAATAATGACACAAGATGCCGATAAATAAGTCTGTCCATTTCCCTCTGACGGAGGACAAATACTCTGGTCACTTAAGAGGAAATGGACGATTTTCTAGAAAATTACAACACATTTCGACTTGAATTATTATTTGCTTGATGCATCTTTATAGGGTATTTGTAAGTGTTGGACCAGACCATTAATGTGTATGGTTCCAATCAAATTCTTGTCGATCCAAATTACTTTTTAAGTAATTTTTAAAACAGTTTATTAATGCGATATCGTCACTGCGCTGTGTTTTAATTGCGATCCCAATTTGAAGGAGAAGACCCAGTTTAACAGAAGAGTAGGGAAAGTAAAATAATTTTTGTTACAGTGATTATCCAAAATAAGATGGCAAAAATAGTTATTCAACTATCGAGTCTTTATTACTAAATTGATTTGCTTTGCGAAAATTCACGATCTGATAAACAGGCAAAACGATATAGAATGTGTTATTGCATATTACCCATTGACATCTATTAAACGATATTTTTTAAAATAAATTACGGCATATTGTGGCAAATAAAGATTTATTATGCGGTATGTAGTTGTCATTTTTTGAATGCATATTTGTGTTATTAAATGTTTCGTATAACAACTATTTAGAGGAATTTGTAAACATATTTGTGTATAACTAAAATGACATATATTAAGTAACAAATATAAGTTATTTGGAATACTCTTTTACTTTTATAATTACATGAATCAAATTGAAAATTGAGTCAAGGTCTAACTTGTGGTTTCCACCTGACTATTTAGAACTTGGAATTTGATATATCGTATTTATGCGTTAGTCGCATTTGTCGAAACATCGATGTACAGTGTTACACAAGCTTTAATATTTTGCCGATTTTGATAAATAATTATCTATTAATGAACTGAAATGTTAATATTTTTAAACTAGACAGTTCTGTTATTTCACTTGCTTTAATAAATTGCGCACATTCCTTGAAAATGCCGCGTATTACTTATATACGATTATGTAGGTAGTTGTGCGTGTATTGTATATTGAACATTTTCATATATGCTTCATTTTCATTTCATGCACAAAACGCAGATAATACATACTGTTGACATTTTACAATTATACATAACTCAAGAAAAAATCTGAAGAAAATATCATATAATTGCTGTATGTGTATAATGACATTTGACTAATGCTTGTAAGTTTTTAGCCTGCAAAATAACTTACAGATCTTAATCTTATAATGACATTTGACTAATTCTTAGCCTGCAAAATAAGTAAAAAATCTTAATCTCTCTGTATCCAATGAGTGTTGTCATTTAGCAAGCCGATTATGTCTATACATTCAAGTTAGGGGAAGATTAACTGTATCTGATGCTTTCTTAGGAGTATTGATCATATGATTTTACCATACTAATACAAATATTGCAACAAATAAATAAATAAACGAGAACTATTTATTTAGAGAAAGTTTGAATCTGGGTCAGATAGGTTCATGAACAACGGCTCTATTTTAGGTACTTTGACAAATGGCGATCCGCGAGCGATTCAAGGTCATAATGACCCTCTTGTTTTATTAAAGTCTGAAAGTATTGCTACTATAAAAGCTTTTGTTTACATTATCTGAATGTATCTGAGAATTATAAGTTTAAATTTTTATTCATATTAATTTTCAAAACATGCGACACCTTTAAAAAATGATTTCTTAAATTTCTTTAGACTCTGTATGTTTTTATGCCAACGTGCTTCTCGAAATAACATATTACAACGGATAGTGTGGTTTGCCCTGATACATTGAAAAGTGCTCCGCCTTTGCGACTTAGAAGGATAAAAGGCTCTTTTGTTTGTTAAGTTGAGGTTTGCATCGTGTACAGCAGCATTTCTGTAATTTCACATCGGGCAGTTAACCAATTATCAGTTTTCCTGGGCTAGTTTGCTTATCAGTACGAAATGCTCATACATATGCTAATGACTGAAAACTGTCCGATTCACAGGTATGTGAAAAATGTCCCTTAAAAGGATTTCATTTCCAATCATCACACAAACTGAGTGGTCGTGTCGTGAATTTGATCAGCAATCCATCCTCGGACTTCATCAAGCGCTATGCCATCTTAGCTTTCCGGTCTAACAATGTTCTTAAACAAATACATACAGTCATGTATTTATTTCAAATCGTCCACTAAGCATATTGATTTGGCACTAATGACATTTCTACGTTGGATAAGAGTTAGAATCATTTCCAAGTGGCTTTATTTCCAATTATATACAAATTATTGTCCGTAGTGTTCTTTAGAACACTGAGCTACAAAGACGATTTTTACGATATAAATTGCTTAGGAAATCGTTTTGAAAAGTGCTACTAATATAAAGTCTTACTTGTTACGCGTCTACGGTATGAATGTTTCAACCCATTTTCTCATATGTCGTATCTGAACAGCCCCCCCCCCTTATTCGTCGATCAATATTCAATACGTTTCATTGAAGAGTGTCGAGCGGAGGTCTTGATTATACCTTTCAATTCCGATGACATGACATATATTCTTTTTGATGCCTTCGCCACGACAGTTGTGTTATTATGGTGCCATTCGTTAGAATAAGTTGTGCCTATCCTTAGATGATGTAGGTGCATATACGATATGTATCTTTCATTTGTTGATTATAGCTTATTTAGAAGATTGTATATGTACTTTGTACATACTGTTTTACCGTTATATACACAATACGTTGGATTCATAAATATCGAATATATAACGAAACATGATGCAGTATGGATGTACCAAACTGAAATACAGCTCAAATTCTTACGGCAATCAATCTTGGCGACATTGTTTGAATACCTTTTTTGCAAAATGTAAGAGTCCCTTTTTCAATAGTGTAACGTTTCTAATAAATTTGATTTGATAGTAAACTTTAGTAATCTTAGTTAGTTATGTAGTCAACGTATTGTACCAGAAATGTGTTGCTATAATAGAAATACAATATTTTTCGTAGTTACCATACAGTGCACTTAGACTGAATGAAAAAAAAATACAATCAACAAAGGAGACTTTGAACAAATAAAAACGGTAGCAATATTTTCAATCCGTGTTAAAGCAACACAAGTTTAGCGTCACAGAAAAACAACAACATTGTTTCTTCACATCGTTCTTGAATAGGGTGAATGACTGATGACTCTAACGATTAAACGGAATAAGAGGACTTGGTACCATTATATTATATATTTTTTATTTGTTTCGATTAATTATTAAAAGTGCAAGTACATTTCAATCACGCTTACAACTTCGACCCTCATGTGATACGCATAACAAGTGTCACTTAACTGAACTCCGTGAACTATTGAATAGCGTTATATTTCGTATATCTTACTAACATGACAGCCATGTTATACTTGTGCAAGAATTACTACTCTATTATCAGTTATACGTGCAGTTGAAATTATTTGTATTCATCGTTTATCGGTTCCACCTTCACACAAGAAATATACAAATATCATGCACCTATTATTTTTAAATATTTAACAAATGAACGAATAAGTCCTGCTTTGGTTTAAAGTCAGCAATGCCAGCAGTGTAAGAAAAATCAATACAAGTGTCCAAAGTCTGTGTTATACAACGTGAGAACAATTAGCACAGCCGGGAATGTCGTGACAATATTGATAAATATAAGCACTAACGAAAATTTACGCGCATATATAATAACAATTAGTTGATTTTTTTGCTTACACACGCGAGTTGATTTTTTTCTTGGCAAGTTAGCGAATACAGCATGGTTAATTCTGAGATAAACACGTTCGTGTACATAGCAAAGTTTTGCATATTTCTATATACTATTCGCCTACCATTATATGTCCCAGCCTTACTTAATTCACTTACAAAGCCTTTTTAACAATAATTTAACATCCAATTACTAGTTATTTGTTTATAAACACACTATAATTGCGAGGACAGAAGCTATTTGTAGATTTCTCAAGGTCAGATGATAGGAGTCCTTAATTTATACTCATGTAAAATATTAAGAATATTTAGTTATTCAAGCGGTTTAAATTATCAACGTATTGCACATTTCTTTCATACACGTGTGTTGTATATTAGTTTTTAAATTTGCTTTGATATTCTTTAGACGTACCGTAAAACATGCTTTATTGTATACGTTAAAATGTTTGTTAGTGGTTTTTCTTTTTACAGCAAACCTAATTGTTATCATTGTTGTATTGCTATTTGAGTTGATCGTGCATTGAATCACAGAAACCTATTTACTAAGATTATCTGGACATTGTCATTGATGAGACACAGGGCCTGATTGCAATCAAATTATAGTGTGATTGGCAGCATGGTCAATATTAAAAATATCAATTATAATAATCGGAATGCATTTGATCAGACACGCGAACTGTTTGCAGGCCAAATATATTTTCCTTTTCAATATTGTTTGAATTCAAGTGTAAATAACAATAATCGTGTGCGAGGATTGAATCAACAAAACACGAAATGTTTATTATAAAATAAGCGAATAAGCGGTATATACCATTTTGTTATAAGCATATTCACCATTTTATTCATTCAGATAAAGCAGTTTTAATTATTTGTTTAAGCAGTAAGTTATCTATAATTTATTTGCAATGGATCATTTCTTGGTCAACTAAGTTATTGTACTTACATTTGGCCTCCTTTCACATTTAATGAGCTTTGAAGAAGTCATATCAACCACAATTCTTTTTAATTTTCAAAACGTACAATCAGATGTTCGGAAGTGTTCTCGAAATGAGACATTGGACGTGACATAGGCTATTACATCGGCGCATCAGACACATAATCCAACGGTTCCCTTAGTGTATTATTCCCACCAGTAATACCGGGTATTAATAAATGTACAGGCTGCGTATCAGTCCATTGATCAATTTGTGTGACTTGCTGTGGTTATTGGTACGGATGGGACGTTCTAAAATATGACAAGAGATCCGACTATAAACACTTCAGATGAAAATAACAATATTTTCATAAGAATATGTATACATAGCGGTGCCAACCAAAGTCAATGGACGACTGTTAAATTCAAACACATTTGGACATATAGTAAACGTAACCAGTGCGTTTGGAATGTACAATTATTATATTTTGAAGTTGTATTTTCTAAATATTTGTATATTATTAAGAATGGTGTCGACATACGACAGAATGATATATCATGAAGTTATATATTGCATAGTATAAATGAAATATGTAAAGTGATGTTTACTGCAAAAATCATCCATAATAAACTTGATTAAAAGTTTGTGTTATTGACAACATTCCCTATACGATGTCAGTGTTTTGACGACTCCAAATTTATTTTATTTTATCTCGATATTTTAAGTGTTTCTTCCATATAAGGAGTGTATCACATGCTTGGATGTTATTTTATATATACAATTTAATTAAAAGCTACATTTATAATAATATACACGGCAAAGAAGATCTCTAGTGATGACTTAAATGGGATAAGTGTTTCATTTTCAAACTGAAATTATCTATCCTGCAGGACTATTTTCTCGAGGGTGGTACATCTCTGCACGACAAAAATTCAATGGTCAATTTTGAAATATATTTCACATGCAAAAACTGCTCTTTATAAAGGTATAGACATTGAGGCATGCATTCAAAATATTGTTAATATATACAGATATATCCGCGCGCTGCAAAACTGCCGTGCCTCTCTTTATGTAACAAGACCTCCATCTTCTTTTCCGAAATCCAATAGTCTCACTATTGGGTGTCATTCTTTGGTTATGCTTTTTATGTTACCTTTTAATGCCGTTAACACGTCAGTTATGATATGTTTGTGAAATACGCTAACGTTATGCCATAGTGAGATGAAATTTTGAAAGGAGATGTATGCGCTATAAAGTTACATTTGGATTTGTAGCTTGTCAATCAACTAGAGTAAAATCAGTAATAAATAAAAAATGTCGCCACCATATAATTATTGTGAACAGAAAGTAAAGAATGATCTTCTACTCTGACTTTTAAAAACTTGCTGATAATGGTACGTCCTTTCAGTAACCCGTTTCAAGTAGCACTTACATTCGGTAATCGCTCGGGAAAATCTACAACAAACTTGCAAGGTAAATATGCACGTAAGTGAATGAGAAACATCTTACTACTGGCGACATAGATATAACGGAGTCAATTAGTTTAAAACACGTTTTTCGAAGATTGACTGGTGAGCTAATATATTTTCTACTTTATTGCTTTAAATTAGTAATTCAATTATTAAAATATTTTTTACAGATGTGACTTTAAATGACTTCCTACAAAAACGTTGTAACAACATCGTTTGATTAACATACGTATCTTTAAGGACATGCTCTTGAAACGAGAAATCAAATATCGATCAGCAATTTATAGCTGACGTAGACTTGTACGTCATGAGTATGACGAATATAGAAAATGCAATAGTTATAATTTCTTGTCATAATGTTTATTGATTATACAATACAGAACGTGATATATTATGTTAACCAAATTAAAATATAACGAATTAACGCATTTGAACGGCAGCTTAGAGCGTATCTTTTATCTGACAATAAGTCTCCACAGTTAAATATATTAGTCATTTCTAATTCAGGAGACGCTAAAAGGCAAATTGAAGCAAGTAGAAAAAAAACACATTATCTCGAAAAAGTAAATTTATTCCATATCTGTGAATAAGCTTTATTATAAGAATTAATTTTATCGAACAGTACCTCAATTGATTGTCTTAGAGTGTAGTTTCTCTTCTTTACACATTTATTAATTGCTACGTTTGTGTGGCTGTTATGTTGGTTAAGAAAATGTAACGCCGAGATTAATCGACTTAACAACTGATCGGTAAAATTATTATTTGATTTCAATAACTTAACAATAAACAGAAAATCATAAGTTATGGTTATTACACCCTTTGGTAAGTTAAATTTTGAATTATGAACAGAACAGAACAGACAGTTTATTTGGATTTGGTCGTCTATGTCTCTTTAATCACAACATTGACAGTTTCGTTGATTACGAGGAATTTGGTTAAGTTTGTATCTTCCCGTTTGAATTTTCAATGGGTGGGCAAAAGCCCTTATTTTAACAAGGTATTACGTAAACGTTTTTGGCAGTAAATCTGAATACGTTTCGTATTCAAGAGTTCATTGAATATCCTATACATTTCTACATTAAAACATAACTATTATTCATATTGCTTAACCATTCTTGTTTAAATGTATATATAATTAAACATCTTAATTCACACAAAAACGACGTTGTATTAATCATATTTGCATGTTCAAATATATATATGCAAATCCATAATCATTTAACAACATTTTTACATTCGATACCGAATTTTTATACCCTTTATCACAATCATGTATCGCATGGTCAAACACAGTTTTTATGATAATATTTTCACTACTAACAACTTTAAATCAATATTTTACAATACGAATATTTACATAGAGTGGGTGTCTATACCTAATTCACCATACACCGTTGCATTAAATGTGTTGCTTTTAACATTTAACAACATTTTGCAAAATTTTAAGTAAACGCGTTCCATATCTTTTAATTTATTAAAACCCCATCTGATGCATAATTTAAAATCGAGCCAACAAAGGCATCAACCAATTGACATAATATTCTAGGTTAGAGAATGACCTAATTTCACCTCCGCTAAGAAAATTTGCGGGGAGTAAAGTCGAGATATGAAGCGAATATTACGCGAAATAAACGATAATCACCTTTTTTAAGGATATGGCTGGAGCGTCATTTAAAAGTTAAATAAAAGTTATAAAGAGTATAAAACGGCGAAAGATAACTGTCCCAGCATGGACGTTGCAATCTTGACTATAACGTGATTACCCCATCTACTACAGAACTACAGAACATAATTTTTTTTTCTCATATCACATTAAACATGATACATATATTATTACAATGGGTGAGCATGTAACTATATTTGTTGTCACAAAACAACATACAGAATAAACGGTAATGAAGTCTTGTTACTCTTGCAATTCGGCTAGTAAAATAATTCATGTCAGTGAAAAAATCATTGAATGGAGAAAGGCTCGTTTTAAGAACAACCACTTGTTGAAGGATTTACATTCTACTAGACGACAATCCATTCATCCGCCATTAGATTATCTTACAATGTTTTCTCAATAGTCCCTGCTGAATTAAAATTTTCAGATATAGAAAGTCATATTCATCTGCAGCTATATTCGTAGTAATTATTCTAATGGACCTTGAACACTATTGCATTAAAATCGCGACCAATTCACATGGAAAGCTTCACACAGTACGCTTTGTAACGATAATGTTTTCCAATATTCGCTATGCTTAAACATAGAATATATATAGAGTTTAATTGTTCGCTATGTTTTTTTCATGGGGCAAGAATTTGTGTCTAACAGGTCAAAATACTTTTTTAATTCTAACCTTAAATATCAACAGGTTATTTGACACCTACACTTTACTAAGCGTGTATGTATTATTAATTTGATCATTTGAAAAGTTCTACGTTTAAATGTTGGTTACTTTAATTGGAGTGAGCACGAATTTTTTAAAGAGTCTGCTAAACAATAATCGGCTCAATAGCAAAAGTATATAATGGTCAGCAATTTGTGCTAAACAATCATTGCCACAGTGTTTTAAATGGTGAATGTTGAAATATGTGAGCAGATAATTTATTTATCACGATACATGAATGATAGCTTTTCTTCAGTTAAGATCAATGTAACAATATAATCTAGTGCTGATGTTCTTTACCTTTGCAATTTGTTTTGTCTAATGTTACACGCCAAAATATTTTTTAAAGGGGCCTTTTCACATTTTGGTAAATTGTAAAAATTGAAAAATGTTGTTACAGATTCGCAAATTTTCGTTTTAGTTATGATATTTATTAGGAAAACGTAATACTGAACATTTACCATGCTCTAATATAGCCATTATAAGCATCTTTCGACGATTTAAAAACCTAACAATTATACAGGGTTGCAACGCGAAACCATTGAAAAATTTGGAGTTTTGTTGTTGTCGTTATATTTTGTGAAACTCTGAAGATTGCTTATATAACGTATCAAATACGTCTGTCATACATACGTGGCAGGATGGCCGAGCGTCTAATTGGTTTTTACTCCAGGACTCCAGGGGTCAGTGGTTCGAGCCCTGCTGAGGATAACTGTTTTCGTTTCTTTTTTAATTTTATTCTTGTTTTTTTTTTTACTGGAGATTTTTAGGTCCAATGTTTACATTTATCAATATAAAGCATTTAATGACAGACTTCAAAACATGCCAAAATATCTGTGAAAAGTCCCCTTTAAGGTTTTATTCATACCATACGCAATACACTAAAACTTGCACTTTTTTGTTTCGCATTTGAAACATTTTGCATCGAACTTTAAGTGACGGTCACAAAATAGTAAATTTTTGATAACGTTGTTGTATATTTCTTGGCATTGCGAATAAACAAATAGGAATTTTAGCGATAGGTAATACAGATTGTGAGTAGATAAAGTATCCAGTTTCAATCATTATTTATATCTGCATCATTTTCTCATTTTGCGATTGAATTGAAGAAATACCGTCTTTGGTGTCTGCAAGCTATAATATCCCGTTCACATTCGCGATACGGTGACTGCTATTGGTTCTGAAAAGCTTTTATAATTAAAGATGTCAGAGCAGCTCGAAATAAGCATCTTCGTCTGCTGATACGTATTTTACGGACCTACAGTATGTGACTTTACCGATTGTATGGATTTATTGCTCATATTAAAAGCCATGTAACGGCGCTCAGTATCTTTGGAATTTTCTTTGAATAAATATCGATTATCACGGTTGTGATTGATACATTTACTTTATTAATCTATTTGAAACTAATTGTTATATGTGACACAAATTTTTACAAACGATAACAGGCGAAAAGGCTTGGAAGCAAAGGTGCGTCATTAAAATCAGTTAAAAACTAATTTTGTATCGAACATCGCTGGTTTTTTTTGTTTTGGTGAGATTCTCTAATTGGAAGACGGGGCTGGTGTTTCTGTGTTAAACATGTTTGTTGGCAAAGGCACGGTACGCAAAGCTAGAGGTGGCTCTAACAGACGTGCGTCAACTCGGCGGCCGTCTCGTTGGAAACATTTCGGGTAACGGAACGGTTATAAAAGCGTTGGAAATATTTCGGGTAACGGAACGGTTATAAAAGCAAAATCATCCGCCGACCAACAAGCCGGAAGTAGCGGATATCATGTACCGTCGAAAAAAGACCATAATCAGTTTCTCCTACTAGACGTTTCAAAGTCATCAAGTGTCAAAGGAATTATCTTTTGCAGCACAGAATGTGGCACACCAAGGAAAAAACAGTGACATCATAATTGTGACATTAAACTACAGTGAAGCCATCGCCAGCAAGAAGTCTGGCAACGACTATTGTGGTGAGGCTTTGTATGAAATGTTTTATACAATATATATATATATATATATATATATATATATATATATATATATATATATATATATATATATATATATATATATATATATATATATATATATATATATATATATAATATATGCATAAACTCTATCTATAATGCCCTCTGGCGGGGTGCAGAAACTTCGCAAAAGCAGGGCTTGAACGGGAGAAATCGTGTATTAAGGTTCATGTAGAGGCTTCATTTTGAAAAATGTGGGACCCCTAGCATTGAACTCAAATTTGACTAAAGGAAGTGTGCCACATTGATAATGTATACATATATGCTTTAATGGATGTTTTTACTTCAAACTGCTACCAATGTTGTACATCAACGTATCATAACATCCACAAAATCAATCAAAATACACAGCGATTTTAACACTAAAATATACATTATTTTCAAAAATCTGAATCATGTTTATTCCACGTATTTCGGCGGAAAATTATATAACTAGTGAATAATATCGACATTGACGAGGGCAAGTTACGCTTAAATAGTAAAAAAAGTTTGCATATCTAGAAATATCAAAACTCGAACACATGTCATTTCATCACCATGGGGGCAGCCATTTTTAAATTTATAAAATAGAAAGAAACATGCTAAAAACTCACTCATCGCCTAATTGACATTCCAAACGGTTGACGATGACAAATGCATTGGATTGTAATCTTTCCGTTGATATTTGCAAACTGCACGATCAGACCTCATAAACACTCAAAAGAATAACTATGTAAGAAGCATTTCACCAATGTTTACAATCGTTGTCGAATCACATGTACTTTATTATTGCGCATAAAATAGTACGCTTACAGACTGACAGAAAGATCGATACGTTACAATTCAATTCATCACGGTATACTATTCTATTGATAATATATAATAATACATCGCTTTAACTATCTAAAAGTAGAAATAATTCTTTTAAACGGAGTTTTTAATAACGAAAGTGAAAACAACGGAAGTTGGATGGATATTCTGTGAGATGCACTTCGGCTGCAGAAAAACTATACAAATTAACTAAAAAAGACGTGTGGGGGACAATTTTCAGCTGGAAAATATTTGAAATAGGGTAAGTGATGATATCTCTACGTGGTCATTTCTGCTATTTAGTGCGATCTCTTGCTGATTAATGTTAATAGTTGTTTTACTAGTTGCCACCCAACTGTCAAAATAAGTATGTGTTATCTCAAGTATGTGTATACACATACCCGGTTTTCTCACCACTGCACGTGGTTTCGACCGATTTGTTTTGCACGTTTTTCTACGGATCACAGCGATGGCCACGCTTTCAAATGGGTAGAAGTAATCGAAATATAAAATCAATCGTTTTGCCAATTTCTTTATATTTCTTTACAATTGTATATGTCGTCTGCAATCTATTTCAATTTGAGATGGTTTAAAATTTGCAATTTGGTTAAGAGGTAAATAACAAAGTTGTTAAGCCTTTGAAATAGAATTGTGACTCTTATTATCCACCATACCTGGATTTTTAAAAAGTAGTTACGTTTTAGTTATTTTTAGAACTATGTTTAGGATATTTATCCAAAAAAGGCAGTTGAATAAAAACTCATTTGTTGTTTTATGACAATAATTTTCTGTGAAATGTTGCTAACTTGACCTTGTTTATGCATAAAGCTTTGTATTTATTCAACTTAAGGTAGTGCATATCCTTCCTAACTTTAGATTGAGATTTTTTAAATTAGTGTAAAAAAGTATTGGTTTTAAACCAAAATATGCATAAAGCACACAAATATTGAATGTCAAAAATGTGTTTATGTTATTCTATCCGTCTTTAGCTTTAAAATTATATATAGTTTGACCATATTGTACCACATTCAATGAAGAAACACCTAAGCGAAGTTTTAATGAATTGTATCCCCCCCATGAACCTTAACAAGGCGATTTATGCGCCGCTCAAGCCCTGTTATGTGTTTTTCATATCCATAATCTGGTCCACGCGCAGTTACTTCCCTTCTCCATCCTTCGACGACTATCCAAGCATAAATGGGGAACTGAATAAGCACCAGTTTCCTCATGCATGCAAGGATAATGGCAATGACTATTTCAATCCACTTTTCAAATTATACCATCTGCACTCTCTTGACAACAGCTTTATTTTACATGTATTGGCAACGTCAATGAAGTTAAGGTTATTTACTCAACACTTTCAAAGACTATGCTGTAAATGTAAGTGTTTATGTACCTTCAACGTTCCTGTTTTAAATTCCAAAACAATTCCTCATTTCTTACTTTGCGCGGCTGCTTTTCAACTTTGCATTAATCCACTGTTTAAACACATTTTAAATCGAAAACTGCCTATCCGAAGGTAAAGCCTCGTCATTTCGGATGATGACCGAGTGAGGCATATGTAAAACACAACCTTGAACTGTATTGAAATAATCGAATTATTTTGTCGATGTGGAATGAACAAGAGATATTGTTTTTAATTTTATTTTAATTTATTTGGTATGTGTGATTTATTTATGCAATAATAGCGAAAATACACGTTTTCGAGAGCATGATCATCTGCGGGCGCTCTCAAAATCCGTTCCGGAACGGATTTTTCGAGCGCCCGCAGATGATCATGCCCTCGAAAACGTGTATTATCCCTATAAAGATAGTTATATTTTGTACACAGCAAGAACTTTTTTGGTTTAAGAAAGGATTTTTTAAAATAATTGTTGCTAAAAACGGCAGGATATACTAATAGCATATATTTAAAAAGTGACATTATTATTCCCGAAATATGTGTTGAGGAATATAACACTACACAATTATGTAAATATCATTTACATGATATGTGTTAGCGACAAAAAACAAGCGAACTTAAAAACAATTATTCCTTATAGTCTTAAAATTACGTTTGTCCACTAGGGAAAGGTGATCTATGCATTAGGTGTCTGAAGAATTAATAAAACGATAATAACAACGGATCCATTCCTGCTAATAACTTCCTGGTAATATCTTAATTACAACTACAAGCACACACGCGCATATTACTCAAACGATTGCTAATAGACTTAAGAGTGTCGTAAGCAACCCCATGAAGTGCCTATTTTCCGATTCAGCGAAATGTATGAATACTATCCTAGAACAATGTTGTATGGTCCGAAACGTCTATATTTTCACTGAATAAAGTATATAATATGACTGAATACAAACAGTTTTGCCCTTCTAACGAATCGTTTTCAAAGCAATCAAAAGTGGTTTGCACACTTCGAAAGGGTGTTACAAACAAATACCGTAGATCAATGTACTCAAGGATGGAAGCTCTATATAAAATTGTTTCGCGCACAATATATGCAGGTAAACGTCTCTACTTTTACGCATAATTGCAATAAGTTCAAATTAAAAACTTACTTCTTCTTCCATACTTCTACACAATATTTTCGTTTTTTTTAAGCACATTTTCAAAATCCATCAACTAATATATAGGCACTCTTTTTCAACAATATTTATATAAATTTTGAAAGGCCTCATTAAAGGTATGTTTGAGTAATAATGCATTTACCTTGATAAACTACATTTTGGACAAATCAATAAACAATACGAATGTGATCTGCTATGTATGGTAATGACTTAAATTTAGAATGATTATGCATGACATATTATGGTGACTTATCTTTGCATTCGAAGACAAGAAAACTTCAGTTCAAATATGCCTCATTGATAAACAGCCCTGCCGACGAATAGCAATGAACATCGCATTAAAACCAATGTACCGAACTATTGCATGGATTTGGATATTTTTCATAACATTCAGTGCCTTTGCGTCTGAGGAGATCGCCAGCGCGATGTCTGCATATGAGGACAAGATAAAATTAAAAATATCTGAGCAAAGAATGGTAAAATAATGAATATACACGGGACAATCATGACAGTTAAAATATTGTTGGGTGAATAGGTTATTATGACAATTACTAAGTATTAAAAGATGCCGACACGACCTATTTGTGGACAGATTCACTCGTACGAAGCAAATGGTTACAGTGTAATAAACCGCTCATAAAAGCCTAATAACTAAACGGAAAGAGAGCAGATGACTCATCGATTTAATGGATGTAAAAACACATTAAATTTGGTATGTCTGTTCCTCTGATATATCATATACATGAACATAATGCGTTCAGTTTGCTCAGTACTTATTTGTGAATAAATGTTTAGTAAGATATAATAAGTATTAAATATGTATTTATTTTCTTTCTTATGGGAATATTAACATCGTTATCCACTGTAAATCACAAAGAATCTGTTACAGTTTCAATTAAAAGATGATGCCAAAACGTTATATATTTGAAAAATAACTAATACTGTAGCTACAGGCGTAGTTATATATTTAGACAAGAACGTAGTTTCAAGAATAAACGTTCTTTCTAATTTGGAAAGCAAGCAGACTCATTATCGCCGAAACCATTAACGCCGTAACACTTGTCAATATAATGTTCGCCTGTGGTAATTGACATCACTTGAGACTGCATGTTTAGCACTGACGTGCGAAGCACAAATATAAAATCCCGTATATGACAGAGAATTGTCAGACCTGTAACTCCGTTTGTTAGCACGATTAAAGTACATATATATATATATATATATATATTTACGCATATATATATATATTTTTTTTAAATATATGTTATTAGTATATCCTACCGTTTTTAGCAACGATTATTAAACAAGAGGGCCTTGATGGCCCTGTATCGCTTCAATGTTTTTTTATGCGAAAAAGCGTGCACTGCGCATGGGTTGAAATATACTTAAGCATGTGACTTTCTCGTTCTATCCCCCGACCTACTGGGCGCTTAAAGTTGGAAGATGAGCATTTTTATATATGGAAAACGTTACTACGGTGTTCATAAACAGACTAATAAGCCCAGCTTTATATATATGTTCAGTTTTGTGACCCCCAGGGCAGGTTCAAATTTGAGCCCTGGGGAATAATTTGAAAAAATTTGGTAGAGGACTATTATATGTCACTACATACCAAATTTACTAGCCCTATGCTCTATAATTATGAACATAATGATTTTTAAAGTTTGCACAAAATAGGCCTTATTTAAGCATATGTTCATTTTGTGACCCCCAGGGCAGGGTCCAATTTAACCTCAGGGGCATAATTTGAAAAAAAACTTTGTAAAGAACTTGAAGATTTTAATGCATACCGAATTTGGTAGAAATAGGCCCAATGGTTATGGACAAGAAGATTTTTAAAGTTTGAAAAAAATAGGCCCAATATAAGCTTATGTTCACTTGTGTGACCCCTCGTGATCATAAAAAAATATATATTTTCACGAGTGGCTGCGCCACTCGTGAAAATATCATTTTCTATGATCACTCGTAAATTAAAATCGATAATCCACCGAATCCAACAAATATCCTCTATATAATTGCGAGGACACAAGTTACTTGTAGATTCTTTAGGTCAGATGATAGGAGTCCTTTATACTCATGTTTGAATGTGTTATACACACTATATACATGCACACTCAGCTGCACATGCGGTGATAGGTTAAAATAAAATATTAAGAACATTAAAGTATTCAAACGGTGTAAATTATCAACGTATTGCACATTTCTTTCATACATGTGTGTTATATATTAGTTTTAATATTTGCTTGGATATTCTTTAGACGTACTGTAAAACATGCTTTATTGTATACATTAAAATGTCTGTTAGTGGTTTTCTTTTTACAGCAAACCTCATTGTTATCATTGCCGTAAATCTAATCTCGTTTGCAATCTTTTGTATTGTTATTTGAGTTGATCGTTCATTGCATCACAGAAACCTAAGAAACAAATTTGATTTACTAAGATTATCTGGACATTGTCAATGATGAGACACACGACCTGGTTGCAATCAAAATATAGTGTGATTGGCAGCATGGTCAATATTAAAAAATATCAATTAAAATAATCGGAATGCATTTGATCAGACACGCGAACTGTTTGTAGGCCAAATATATTTAGATTTTCAATATCGTCTAAATTCAAGTGTAAATAACAATAATCGTGTGCGAGGATTGAATCAACAAAACACGATGTACATAGCAAATCTGTGCATATATCCATATACTATTCGCCTACCAGTTTAAGTCCCAGCCTTACTTGATTCACTTATAAAACCTTTTTAACAATATTTTTACATCTAATTACTAGTATTTTGTTTATAAACACACTATAATTGCGAGGACAAAAGCCTCTTGTAGATTTCTCAAGGTCAAATGAATGAAATTCTTAATGAATACTCACTTTTGAATGTACTATATACACTTTATGCATGTACAATCAGCTGCGCATGCATTGATTTGTTAAAATAAAATATTGGGAACATTTAAGTCTTCAAACGGTTAAAATTATCAAAGAATTGCAAATTTCGTTCATACATGTGAGTTATATATTAGTTTTAATATGTGCTTGTGTATTCTTTAGAATTAACGTGAAACATATTGTAATGCATAGGTTATAATGTCTGTTAGAGGTTTTACTTTTAACAGCAAACCTCATTTGTATCATTGACGTAAATCTAATATCGTTAGCAATATGTTGTATTGTTATTTGAGTTGATCGTTCATCACACCAGAGAAACCTAGAAAATAAATTAGATTCACTAAGATTATCTGGACCTTGTCATTAATGATACACACGGTCTGGTTGCAATCAAATTATAAAGTGATTAAAAAAATATCAATAATAATCGGAATGCATTTCGATGAGACACACGAAATGTTTGCAGGCCAAATATATATTCGCTTTCAATATTGTCTATATTCAAGTGTTGATAAAAATAATCATTTGTGAGAATTGAGTTAACAAAACACGCTGAAACAGATACTTTGTTAAATACGAAATGTTACAATAAAATATGCGATATATACCGTTTGGTTATAAGAATATTCATCCCCTATATTTATTCATATAAAGCAGTTTTAATTATTTATTTTAAAAAGCAGTACGTTAATTCATGTGCAATGGAACATTTAATGGTCAAACTAAGTTATTATACTCATATTATATACGCATTTGGCATCCTTGCACATTTCATGAGCCTTTGAAGAAGTCATATAAACCACACTTCTTTTTGATTTCCAAAACGTACAAGCAGATGTTCGAAAGGCTTAACTGTTTCCGAAATGAGACATTGAACGTGACGTAGGCTATTACATACACACAATTACACATATGGTCGTTTTTTAAACCAGGAGCATCAGACATATAATCCAGCGTTTCCCTTAGTGTTTTATTCCCTTCAGTAATACTGGGTATTTAGAAATATGTGTCTTAATTATACAAGCTTCGTATCAATCCATTGATCACTTTGTGTGATTTGTGGTGGTTCTAGTTACAGATGCTACGTTCTAAAATATAAATAGATGACAAGAGATCCGACTATATACTTTCAGATGAAAATAACAATATTTTCATAAGAATATTTATACGTAGCGGAGTCAACTAAAGTCAATGGACGACTGTTAAAGTCATACACATTTGGAAATATAGTAAACGAAACCAGTGCGTTTGGAATACACAATTATTATATTTCGAAATTTTATTTTCTAAATATTGTATATTTTATGATGTAGACATGCGACAGAATGATATATCATGAAGTTATATATTGTATAGTATCCATTAAATATTCAAAATGTTGTTTACTGCAAAAATCATACATAATAAATTATAAAGTTTGTGTTACTGACAACAGTCTCTCTACTATGTCAGTGTTTTGACGACTCCAATTCAATTCAATATTTTATTGCATTATAAGGCCTCCGGCCCATATACAAAACATGTACAATCAATGATAAATCATAAGTCAGTGCGCATGAGGTTACCATACAGATCACAAATGGGTTAAGTCAAAATGAAAATCTAGTCAAGATATAGTATTCTCAATCAAACATGTTCAAGTATACATTTCGTTCTTTAAAGGCATAATATATGTACATGGAAATTTTTATTAGTATCATATCCTCATTTGACATAAGGCTATACAATTAATCTAAAGTTGGATATTGAAAGTAATACAGTGGTATTTAACTTGAACGAATATTTGAATACAACAGGAAACTAATAATAAAATGGAATGCATCTTCAAGAACAGTTTCGCAAAATACACACGTACGATAATCCTTAGAAATATTGTAATGCCTCCCTTTCTCTACCATACGATTATGTGAGGAGCTACGAAAGCTAGCCATACATTTTCTGAATGTGTCTATATCTGTAGCAGTGATATATTTTTCGGCAGTGAAATTAGTCTTAAACATTGAGTAATAATGTAATTTACTACTATCAATACATCTTGAGTGCCATGTTTGAATAAACTGATCTTTTAGCTTTTGTACATATTGTAGTAAAACAACTTTGAATTAACAATATTTTAAGCTTCCCAGATATATTCAAAACCATTTATGTATAGGTTACATCTTACATTTGCTAACCAATTTTTATACCCGATTCTATCATAATATAGTAACATTTCGTAACAAAGGCGCGTGTATCTATCTCTTGGAAAGCTTAAAAGCCTTATCCAATATTTAATACAACGGCATATATGTTCATCGGGTATCTACCCAAATCTCCAAGGATTGCATCATTACATGCATTTATATGGACATTTAAAAAACGTTTTCATGCATATAATTGGACAGTCTCAATACATTTTGGATGTTGTAGCCCCCATAATTCGGATCCATAAAGCATAATTGCTGTAACCTTTGAATCAAATATCTTAAAAAAGGTTTGAAAAGGCAGACATGAAATATGTTGAAATGAATTTAGGATATACATTAACACTTGCTTCGCTTTAACTGACATTGATTCCGCCATTTCAAACATCGACAGTCTATTTGAAAAATATATTTCAACATAGGTAAAACCACTGACAGTTTCTAAGTACGACCCACTATACATCCACTTTCCCTTAGAGCTAATTGCCCACCGCGCTTGAATACAAGCTTCTTAGTTTTAGCAATATTGACAATAAGTTTACTCTTTGTACATAACTGACATAATAAGTTCAGCTGTTTTTGAAGACCAATAATTGTATCTGCAATTAAAGCGATATCATCCGCAAACATTAACAAACATATTTCCATAATATCAGGAAACAAGTGTATACCCCTTTTATCATGATTACATAACATATAATATAGCTCATTGATGAACAAGGCAAACAAAATAGGGCTTAAACTACACCCTTGATGCAATCCATCAGAACAGTTGAACACATTTGTTATACTATCACTAGACCTAACACATGCTTTAACTGAAGAGTAAATATGTTGTATTGCCATTAAAAGTTTTTCCTTGATACCGTTTCGTTTTAAAACATCGTATAAAATACTCCTATCAAGCGAATCAAATGCTTTCTGAAGATCCACGAAAGCTACGTATACTGGTCTCCTTTTATAACTTAAATATTTGCTAACACTAAAATCCAGAACAAAAGCGTTGTCAATTGTAGCTCCAAATTTAGTTTATTTTATCTTGATCTTTTAAGTGTTTTCTTCCATATAAGGAATGTATCACATGCACTGATGTTATTTTATATTTACGATTTAATTAATAAAGTGAAAGCTATGGCATTAATACTATACACGGCAAAAAAGATCTCTAGTGGTGACTAAAATGGCATAAATTTTTCAAACTTTAATTATCTATCCTGCATGAACTTTTCACTCGAGGTTGGTACATCTCTGCACGACAAAAATTCAATCGTCAATTTTGAGATATCTTTCACATGCAAAAACATAACTGCTCTTTATAAAGAAATAGATATTGAGACATGCATTTAACCTATTGTTAATATATACAGATATATCCGCGCGCTGCAAAACTGCCGTGCATTTCTTTATGTAACAAGACCTACATCTTTGCCGAAATCCAATAGTCTCATTTTTGGGTGTCATTTTTTGGTAAGGCTTTTTATGTTTCCTTTTAATGCCGTTAACATATCAGTTATGATATGTTTGTGAAATCCGCTAAAGTAATGCCTTAGTGAGAAACTTGCTGATGATGGTACGTCCTTTCAGTATCCCCGTTCTATGCAGCACTTACATTTGGTAATGAATCGTGTTAGTCTACAGGAACTTGCAGCGTAAATATGCACGTAAGTGAATGAGGATAAAACATCTTACTACTTGCGGCATAGACATAACGGAATAAATTAGTTTAATACACATTTTTCGAAGATCGACTGATGAGCTTATATATGTTCTGTTTTATTGCCTTAAATTATTCTATATTTTTTTTATTTAACGCATCGCACAAAAAATGCTCGAACAAACTAAAAATTCATTTACAACCACTGTGCACTTACATTTAAACATGTGTCGATTATTTCTAAGTGCAGTACTAAAATAACGGCACACACACATACATGGCGATCTTTGTTTAGTTTCCTCAGACGTAAATGTATGGTAGCTAGTGAAACAGAAAACGCATTTATTAAAATCTCTTGCTGTACATAGAAGATCTGGCATGAGTTGAAAGGCTCGCTAACTAACAAAATTCCTGAAGTCGTTCAATAAAATATGGTATGATATGACAACGAGTGTCAGATCTTTTTTATCACATGATAAAATAATATAGATATTTACGCAAACATAATGATAAATCCCGAATGTTGTTAACATTTCGTGACGTCATTTGACGTTGAAACGTCATTTAGCAAAATAACAAAATGCGATTGGTCAATAAACAAAAACTAAGCCAATTTAAACGCTTAAAATGTATATTACACATGTGTAAGATAAAACTATATGTAATCGTTATATTACATGGAAAACAGGGTATGGCATGTGATAAATATATTTATTATGGACCAATATGAGCGGTCGACTATCATGAAACATGTTTAATACATTTAACGACATTCAGCAAAAGAGTTTAGCAATGGTCGAAAGATAAACTTTAGTTTGTCAATGGCTGTGTGGCTAAAATGACTGCCTACAAAAACGTTGTAACAACATCTTTTGGTTGACATACGAATCTTTAAGGGCATGCTCTTGAAATGAGATATTGAATGTCCATCAGCAATTTATAATTGATATAGACTTGTACGTCAGGAGAATAAAGGATATAGAAATTGCAATAGTTATTATTTTTTGTCATAATGTTCATTGGTTATACAATATTGAACGTTCAATGTATTATGTTAATAAAATACAAATATCACGAAATAACGCATTTGAACGGCAGCTAAGAGCGGATAATTTCATTTATCCGAAAATAAGTCTCCACAGTTAAATATATTAGTCATTTCTTATGTAGGAGAAGCTATATGGACAATTTAAGCAAGTAGTCAAAAACATTATCTCGAAAAAGTAAATGTATTCCATATCTGTGAGTAAACCTCATTTTAAGAAATTATTTTATTTAGCCGTACCTCAATTGATTGTCCTTGAGTGTATTTTCTCTTCTTTACAAATTTATATAATTGCTACATTTGTGTGGCTGTTATGTTGGTTAACAAATTGTAACGCCGAGATTAATCGACTATACATCTGATCGGTACAAGTAATGATTCGATTTCATAAACTTAACAATAAACAGAAAATCATAAGTTATTGTTATTTCATCTATTAATTCATCGTTTGATTAGTTTAATTAAGAGTTAAAATTTGAATTATGAACAAAACAAAACAGACAGTTTATTAATATTTCGTCTTCTATGTCCCTTTCATCACAACATTGACAGTATCGTTTATAACGAGGTATATGGTTACGCGTGTATATATTAGAAGTTTAACAAGGAATATGCAAACCTTTTTGGCAGTAAATCCAAATACGTTTCGTATTCAAGAGTTCTTTTGAATATCCTAAACATATCTTAAAGAGAACTATTATTCATATTGCCACAACATTCCTGTTTAATGTATCTGTAATTCCAAATTTTAATTCACACAAAAACGACTTTGTATTAATCATATTTGCATGTTCAAATATATATGAAAATCCATAATCATTTAACAACTTTTTATACATTCGATACCCAATTTTATACCCTTAATCACAAGCATTTATCGCTTGGTTATATACAGTTTATATGATACTATTTTCACTATTTACAACTTAAACCCAATATGTTATTATACGAACATCTACCTAATTCACCATACACCGTTTCATTACATGTGTTGCTTTTCACATTTAACAACTTTTTGCAAGGTTTTAAGTGAATGCGTTCAATACCTTTTATTTATTAAAACCCCCTTTAATGCATAATGTAGAATCGAGCCAACAAAGGCATCAAACAATTGACACAATATTTTATGTTTAAGAATGACCTAATTACAACTCCGCTTAGAAAATTTTCGGGGAGTAAAGTCGAGATATGAAGCGAATGTTAACGCGAAATAAACGCTATTCACCTTTTAAATGATATGGCTGGAAATTGAGCGTCATTTTAAAGTTAAATAAAGGTAATAAAGTGTATCAAACGGCGAAAAATAACTCTCAGCATGGACGTCGCAATCTTGACGTTCACGTGATTACCCCATCTCAGAACAGAACTTTTGTTGGTTCTCATATCATATTTTACATGGTACATATACTAAGACAACAGGCGAGCAAGTAAATAAATTTGGTTTTCACAAAGCAATACCATAACAAAAGGAAATATTTAAAGAAAGAACAGAACGTCAATATGTCATTTTACAGTGTTTGTGTCGTAACTGTGTCCCTTTGTTATTTTGATAACATTAGCATTAAGTTGAAAACGTGTTTTCTCTTCAATTGGCCACTTGTTATTTATTATTGATTTTAAGTACTCTATTAATAATTATGTAGTTTATGTTGAAAGTATTTATAGATGTCATCATTAAATGACCATGCTATTTTCTTAAACGAGACCGAACGTGAATACAATGGCAATATCAAAGACGTCAAATGATGTCTTCTTGTGTAGTATGCGTGTCATGCATATATGTTTTTTTCCAAAATGATCGTCTTTTGGTAGAATACCGTGACATTAAAACTCTGCAAATAACTTAAAGCTCTAATGTTTTATAATGCATCACGTAAATTTAAAAGGCTACGCTTGCTTGTCAACACTTCATGTTCTTACATGGAACTGCTGTTTAATGAACAATGATGATATTTCTGAACATTATAAGAAATTCTTATTATTCTTGAAATTCGGCTAGTAAATTATTCCATGTCAGTGAAAAAATCATTGAATTGAGAAAGGCTAGTTTTTAGGACAACCATTTATTGAAGGATTTACATTATACTAGACGACAATTCATTCATCCGCCATTAGATTATTATATAATGTATTTTCTCGATAACCCCTTCTGAATTAAAATTTTCATACATAGAAAGTCACATTTATCTTCAGCTATATCCGTGGTAATTATTCTAATCGACTTTGAAAACTATTGCGTTAAAAGCGCGAACAATTCACAGGGAAAGCTTCACACAGTACGCATTGTAACGCTAATGTTTTCCAATATTCGCCATGCTTAAACAAAGAATATACTGAGTTTCGTTGTTCGCTATGGTTTATTTTATGGGGCAATAATTTTTGTCAAACACGTCAAATCGTTTTTAATTGTAAACCTTAAATATCAGCATACAATTTAGTGCATACGTTCTTTACCTTTGCAATTTGTTTTGTAAGACTAATTTTACACGCCAAAATATTTTTAAGGTTTTCTTTATACCATACGCAGAACACTTATTAAAATTTGCACCTTTTTGTTTTGCATTTAAACATTTTGCAACGAAATTTGAGTGACGGTCACAAAATAGTTTATTCTGGATAACGTTATCGTCTATTTCTAATTGCGAATAAACAAATATGATTTTTATCAATAATTAACGTTAGTAAGGTTGTGTGTATATAAAGTATCCAGATTAAATTATTATTTATATCTGCATCATTTTCTCGTTTTGCGATTGAATTAACGGAATCCCGTCTTTGGTGGCTGCAAGCAATAATATCACCTTTACATACGCGATACGGTGACTGCTATTGGTTCTGAGAAGCTTTTATAATTATAGATGTCACAGCATCTCCAAAAAGGCATCTTCGTCTGCTGATACGTATTTTACGGACCTACAGTATGTGACTTTACCGATAGTATGGATTTGTTGCTCATATTAAAAGCCATGTAACGGCGCTCGGTATCTTTGGAATTTTCTTTAAATAAATATCGATTAACGCGGTTGTGATTGATAAAATTACTTTATTAATCTATTTGAAACTAATTGTTATATGTGACACACATTTATACAAACGATAACAGGCGAAAAGGCTTGGGGGCAAAGGTGCGTCATTAGTCTCAGTTAAACTAATTTTGTATCGAACATCGCTGTTTTGTTTTGTTTTGGTGAGATTGTTTAATTGGAAGACAGGGCTGGTGTTTCTGTGTTAAACATGTTTGTTCGCAAAGGAACGGTACGCAAAGTTAGAGGTGGGTCTAACAGACGTGCGTCCACTCGGCGGCCGAGTCGCGATGGAAACATTGCGGGTAACGGAACGGTTATACAAGCAAAATCATCCGCCGACCAACAAGCCGGAAGTAGCGGATATCATGTACCCTCGAAAAAATACCATAATCAGCTTCTCCCACTAGAAGTTTTAAAGTCATCAAGTGTCGTTTCTAGCGTAGCAAAGGAATTATCTTTTGTAGCACAGAATGTGGCACACCACGGAAAAAACAGTAGCCATCATAATTGTAACATGAAAAACGAAACTACAGTGAAGCCATCGCCAGCAAGAAGTCTGGCAACGACTATTGTGGTGAGGCTTTTTATTAAATGTTTTACACGATATATATAATATATATATATTCCACTTCATTGTACTTCAATCGTGCTAACAAACGGAGTTAAAGGTCTGACAATTCTCAGTCATAGACGAGCTTTTATATTTGTGCTTCGCACGTCAGTGCTAAACATGCAGTCTCAAGTGATGGCAATTACCACAGGCGAACATTATATTGACAAGTGTTACGGCGTTAATGGTTTGGGCGATAATGAGTCTGCTTGCTTTCCAAATTAGAAAGAACGTTTATTCTTGAAACTACGTCTAAATATATAACTAAGCCTGTAGCTACAGTATTAGTTATTTTTTAAATATATAACGTTTTGGCATCACCTTTTCTCTTAAACTATATTAGATCCATTTTGATTTACAGTGGATAACGATATTAATATTTCCGCAAGAAAGATAATAAATACATATTTAAAACTTATTATATCTTACTAAACATTTATTCACAAATAAGAACTGAGCGAACTGAATGCTCGTGTGTATAATTTATCAGAGGAACAGACATACGATATTTAATGTGTCTTTACATCCATTAAATCGTTGAGTCATCTGCTCTCTTTCCGTTTAGTATTTAGACTTTTATGAGCGGTTTATTACACTGTAACCATTTGCTTCGTAAGGGCGAATCTGTCCACAAATAGATCGCGTCGGAATCTTTTAATACTTAGAAATTGTCATAATAACCTTTTCACCCAACAATAGTTTAAATGAATTGATTTTCCCGTGTATATTCATTATTTTACCATTCTTTGCTCAGACATTTGTAATTGTATATTGTCCTCATATGCAGACATCGCGTAGGCGATCTCCTCAGACGACTGAAACTTAAATGAAAAATATCCAAATCCATGCAATACTTCGGTACATTGGTTTTAATGCGATGTTCGTTGCTATTCGTCGGGCGCGCTGTTTATCTAAGAGGCATATTTGAACTGAAGTTTTCTTGTCTTCGAATGCAAAGATAAGTCACCATAATATATCCTGCATACTCATTCTCAATTTAATTTATTACCACACATAGCAGATAACATTCGTAGTGTTTTCCGATTTTGTCCAAAATGTAGTTTATCAAGTTTAAGGCATTATAACTTAAACATACTTTTAATGAGGCTATTCAAATGTTTATATAAATATTGTTGAAAAAGAGTGCCTATATATTAGTTGATGGATTTTGCATATAGGCTTTAAGTAAATAGGCCATAATGTTGTGTAGAAGTATGGAAGTAGAAGTAAGTTTTGAATTTGCAATTATTGCCATTATGCGTAAAAGTAGAGACGTTTACCTTCATATATTTTGCGCGAAACAATTTCATATAGAGCTTCCAGCCTTATCGTTGATCGTTGTTCTTGGATAGTATTCATACATGTTGCCGAATCTGAAAATAGGCACTGCATGGGGCTGCTTACGACACTCTTAAGTCTCTGAGCAATAGTTTGAGTAATATGCGCGTGTGTGCTTGTAGTTGTAATTAAGATATTACCAGGAAGTTATTATCAGGAATGGATCTGTTGTTATTATCGTTTTATTAATTCTTCACCTAATGGCTAGATCACCTTTCCCTAGTGGACAAAAGTAATTTTAAGACTATAAGAAATATTTGTTTATGAGTTCGTTTTTTTTTTGTTTTTGCTAATACATATCATGTGACTGATATTTACATAATTGTTAAGTGTTATATTTCTAAAGACATATTTCGGAAACAATAATGCCATTTTTTAAATATATGTTATAAGTATATCCTGCCGTTTTAAGCAACGATTATTTAAAACAAATACTTGCTCCAACAAAAACAGTTCTTGCTGTGTACATAATAGAACTATATTCACCTATTCATGTTTTGCTCCGATTCATTCATATGAGGCTTAACTTTTACTGTGTTACAGTTGTACAGTTTCGTCGTTACGTTAAGTCATGTTGCACATTTCACAACGTATTGAGGTAATCTACCACAACGAGACGCTAGTTCACAGTAACGGGTTTTTAACGGTAACGACAAAGCTGAACTTTGTTCTTGTTCAAAATGATGTCCTGGTTTATTACAACGATCTCATACAAGTTGTGTAAAGTATTGAATGTTAGAAATCAAATCGATAACGCTTATAAATATACAGAGCTAGTATAGAGCAGCAGCACCAATATCGTTATCAGTATTGAAGATAGATTTAAGGGGCTTACCAAATTAAAGGCCATATCGCGATAATTAAATACTGCCAGTGCGTATGGAAACAATACTTAAGGTCCCAGAATAACTGTTTACATGAAATTATATACATTCATTCTAAAATCGCGCGTTCGATCCATTGCAGACGAACTTTACTGGAAATTATTTTTACAACAGACGTTTAAAGATTTAACCGCCTGTTTTATAAAAAGATATTCTTATAAATAATCGTACCTGAACGTAATAAAAGTATTTGAAATATTTGTTAGGAACGATTGTATTCAATGACTCTGCTTGTTTGAGGATGTTGTGCACCATCTGGATGGTCCTTTGTCAACAAATAGCGAACAAACTTTACATTGCAATTCATTAAATTTAGAGCTACTAATAAGAGGTGGAAACAATAAACTTGACCTGATCATTAAGATCTAAAATAGTAAGACCGTAACATTCGGCGAATACGACTCGCATCTACAGGAACTTAAAAACAAAAACCAATGGTCGTTTTATGTATTAAAAAGACGATATTGTGTTTTTAATTCAAATTTCGTAATAATTTAATTATTGAAATGTAAGCTGCTATATTCTGATAAGTATTTGTAAACCATTAAGTGCATCTATATATCTATGTATCCTCATTTCAAGTGGAAAAGTATGGCTACTTATCTTATACACCAAACATAGTTATACTGACTAAACACTCAGCAGTTAATACACAATGTACTACAATGTATTCAGTTAATCAATTACGACTAAAGCCATACAAAGGTATGACTCGAGAAATACCGTACAGTAAAAGAAGCAAGGTAAGCAATCGTGACGTTGACATAAATTGAATACTTTTTGTGGCTAAAGAAGCTTAAGTACATCATTTATACACATTTTGTAATGCAAGACGGATGTTTTTTAAAACGCTCTGACATTTTATCCATGTATCACTCAGTTAATAGATTGATTGATTCATTGATTTATTTTGTTCCTCAATTGATGACAAGTTGACTATTTTAACAAAGTACATACTTCTCCGAAACATATGAAACCATGAATGCCATTATGTAAGTTAAACAAGTTTTATAATAACGGCATACCTGAGAGATATGTCAATAGCAACGTACAAAAGGTCTTTTTAAGGTATGCTATGTATAGATTGTATATAAAATATAATGTACATGCTTTATTATTATGTTAATAAACGAGGCAGACTTATTAAGCAAGTCGAAACGCATAATAAAATACTGTACTTGGGTCATTTGAAATTTATTGCAATACATGAAGAAAATATTTATGGTTCATAGTACGCGTTGACCGACCGTCCTTAAATTTAGATTAAATTTTATCAGACCAAGAATGATACCATAACGTATTGGATTGTCCAAATAAATAGAGAAAATGTGAATGATGTGCGTTTAAACGTGTAGGAGAACAACTTCGAAAAATTTGTCTAATAAGAGACAACACAGACAAGACAGACAGATAGATGGACAGAATGACACAACAAATATCAATTTTGATTCATGTATACCTTCAATCATTTATACCTGGAAGTGTAATTACATTGAACAATTTATATTTGCCTTAAACAATGATAGCAGCACATGGTAATAGTTTATAATACATTAGTAACATTAAACAGTGGGACATACACACATGTCAAGTATTATTGTCTAGTTATATAACAAGGGAATGTTTTCACACTTGGCTATTTTCCCCTTGTTAACAACTGGCAGAAAAACTTCATTACCATACATCACTACGGCTACAGTTTACCATCAGAGTTATTCATGTCAATTTTATGATTAATACACTCATCAGCAACACAATAAAATAGTCAATAGGCATGGTATTAGTACATTAGTTAAATCATGCATGGGGATATATTGAAAGTTAAAGATTTAAGTTGATCCATTGAAGTTCAATCAATCAATCAATCATTCAATTAATTAAAGATAATACAGATAAGTTCAATAGAACATTTACATAAAATAAAACATTACAATGATAAGAATCATAAAATATAAAATAATAAGTCATTATAATCAGTTCAGAAACTTACAAAACTATGAAACAGAAGATAATAAAACATAAAAATTAACATAACACATAATAAACTTAATAAATCGCAAGGAGCAGAATTCTGTGTCACTGTTTGTAACGTTTAATGTGTGTAAATGTAGTTAATGTGAATTAATAATGACACAAGATGCCGATAAATAAGTCTGTCCATTTCCCTCTGACGGAAGACACATACTCTGGTCACTTAAGAGGAAGTGAAAGATTTTCTAGAGAATTACAACATATTGCGACTTGATTTATTATTTGCTTGATGAATCTTTATTGAGTATTTGAAAGTGTTGGACCAGATCAATAATGTGTTTGGTTCCAATCCAATTCTTGTCGATTCAAAGTACTTCTTCATTAATTAAAAAAACAGTTTATTAATGCTATATCGTCACTACATTGCGTTTGTTTTTGATTCACATTTGAAGGGGAAGATTCAGTTAAACGGAATTCATAGTAATTACTGTTAAAGTAATTATCCAAAATTGGATGACAAAAACGGCAAGTCAACTACCGCGTCTTTGTAACTTTATTGATTTGATTTCCTTAAATCAACGATATTAAAAACAGGCAACACGATATAGAATGTGTCAATTAACCCATTGGAATCTATTATTTTACATGTAATATTTTATTAACGACGGCATATTATGGCTTATACATATATATATATTATGCGGTATTTATTGTTTATTACAGAATGTATCTTTGTGTTAATAAAAGTTGCGTATGAATAATATTTAAAGTAAGTTGTTAATAGATTTTTGTATAGCTCAAATGACATATTCTTTTTATAAATATACATTATTTGGAATTCTCTTTAATATTTATACTCACAGGAGTCGAATTAAAAAAAGTTTTGTCTCTGGGAACCAGCTCCACCTGACTATCTAGAGTTTTAAATTCAATATATTGTAATTTAGCGCTGTCGCATTTGTCAAAAAATCGATGTACAGTGTTACACAAGCTTTAATATTTTGCCGATTTCGATACATATGCATCTATAAATGAACTGAAATGTTAAATATGTTCAAACTAGCATTGTAATTTTACTTGATTGAATAAATTGCACACATACCTTGAGAGTGTCGCTTATTACTTATATACGAGTATGTAGGTAGTTGTGCGTACTATTTTTTATTAAAAACGTGCATACTCATATATGCCTCACATTCATTTATGTACAAAACGATGCATATACATAACCTTGACATTTTACAATATATATCTCAAGAAACAATCTGAAGAATAATCGTAATTGCTGTATGTTTACAATGACATTTGACTAATACTCATAAGTTTTTAGCCTGCAAAATAACTAACAAATCTTATTCTCTCCCTCTATAGCAAATTATTTGGATATGTTGCCATTTAGCAGACGATTATGTCAATACATTCAAGTAAGGGAATGATTTACTGTATCTGATGCTATCTTAGGAAAGCTTATGTTCGCTTGATTTAAACGAATTTTAACATATTTACCGATTTCTTTATTACCGAAGCAGCGTGTAATAGACTGTTTTAATAATATGATTTTACCTTACTGTAATAAAAATATTGCATTTAAAAAAATAAAATACAACATGTATCTAGAGAAAGTTTGGATCTGGGTCAGATAGGTTCATAAACCAGGTCTATAGTTCAGGTATTTTGACAAATGGTGTTCCGCGAGCGATTCAGGGTCATAATGGCCCTCTTGTTTTATTAAAGCCTGACAGTATTGTTACTTGTAAAGCTTTTGTTTACATGGTCTTGGTGAATCTGGGAATTATTAGTTGACATTTTGATTCATATTATTTTTCAAAGCATGCGACTCCTTTAAAAATGATTTCTTTAATTTTTCCAGACTGTCTATGTTTTCATACCAAAGAGCTTCTCGAAGTAACATATTACCAAGGCTAATGTGGTTTTCCCTGATACATTGTACAGTGCTCTGTCTTTGCGATTTAGAGGGATAAAAGGCTCTTTTGTTTGTTAAAGCCACACACCTTGAAATAACTTATGTGGCATAGTAAATTTAAGTATAAATAAGAAACATGTTTTATCTATGCCAATTAAAATATGTCTGGTGGTTACAAGGTAGAAATCTTTTTTTTTTGCGCCTTAAAACTTAAAAATAATCGCGTTTGTCGAAATGAACGTAAACTATAGTCTAGAAATCCTGCTTTCGGTTTTAAAAGCGAAAAATAATAAATAAATTACTAGCTAACTAAGCTATAGATTTAATGACCGTTGTGCACACTTTAAAATTGCATCTATATGTATTAATAAGCACGTATTTTATTTCAAGGTGTGTGGCTTTAAATTAAGGTTTGCATCATGTACAGCAGCATTTTAATTAAATCACATAGGGCAGTTAACCAATTATCAGTTTTCCTGGGCTAGTTTGCTTATCAGTACGAAATGCACATACATATGCTTATTAATGAAAACTGTCCAATAGGATTCAGAGGTATTTAGAAAATGATCGTTAAAATAATTTCATTGCCAATCTTCACACAAGTTATGTGGCCTTGTCGTTACTCGGATTCGCAATCCATCTTTGGACTTTATCAAGTGCTTTGCCATCTTAGCTTTCCGGTCTAACAAAATACGTAAAAAATACATACAGTCATGTATTCATTTCAAACCGTACACTTAGCATATTTATTTGGTTTTAATGATATTTCTACGTTGGACAAGTGTTACATACATTTCTTTCAAAGTGGCTCTTTTCTAATTAAACACAATAATGTCCGTAATATTCGGCTGTTCTTTAGAACACTGAGATACAAAGACAATTTTAGGATAATACTTGCTAAGGAAATTGTTTTGAAAATTGCTACTAATATTAAGTCTTACTTTTTACGTGTCCACTGCATAAATGTTGTAACCCATTTTCTCACATGTCCTATTTGAACAGCCCCTTCGTCAATCAATGTTCTGTATGTCGCATTTAAGAGTGTCGTTTGGAGGACTTGGTTATACCTTTCTATTCAGATAACTTGACTGTTATGCTTTTTGATGCCGTCGCCATGACTGTTGTGTTATTGAGGTGTAATTCGTTAGAATTAGTTGTAATTCTAAGAGGATTTAGGCGCATATACGGGATGTATCTGTCATTTGTTGATGATAGCTTATTTTGAAGATTTTATGTGTACTTTGTACATAATGTTTCACAGGTATGTACACAATACGTTTGATTCTAAACATCGACTATATAACAACGAAACATGATGCAGTAAGGATGTACCAAATTGGAATACAGCTCAAATCCCGACGACAATCAATCTTAGCGATATTATTTGAATACTTTTTTTTGCAAAAAAATAAAAGTGTCCCTTTTTCAATAGTGTTATGGTTCTACTATATTTGATTTGATAGCAAACTGTATAAATCTTACTTATTTATGTAGTCAACGTATCATACCAGAAAAGTGTTGCTATAAACAGAAATACAATTTTTAAATGTTCGCTTGCGAACAACTAAGGTTAGTACTACGCGTTGCAAGCCGGTCTGCTCTTAACTACGCTAAGAACGATAACCACCGCATCTGCCACATCTGAGGCTATTAACAGATGCGGGGAAATAACACTTTTGTTGATAAACAAGTATAGTGGGATGTTTTGTAACCTCGTTTATAGTTCATGCTACATGTACTACAGCGGGATTAAATTTGATATTTCTGGGAAACGTTCTTTTCTTCTCAACATATAGTGGCGATCTTTTGTATTTACACGTGCTAACAACGCAATAGTAGAAGGTTAAGCTTGTTTATATTCACAGTTCTCAATTTATAAAACGTTGAACATTAGTTCACCAATTACTCTAGGTATACTATAGACAACCACACAAATGCTTTATAATCGCTAAAACCGAATATAAAAAACAACTAAACATAACAAGAAATATCTTTAAAAAAGGTAGTCGGCGTAAATGCTTTTGAATGTGTGTTTTTTATTTTATTTTTGCGGCATAGCTGTCTAAGCCAGCTTTTCACCTTACCTGACCTTTGTAAGTGTCCAATAAAATTCAAATAACATTTCCCGCGGCAAGATACGAATGAATACACTTCATTTAATCGATTGGCTGATTTGAGCATAATCCCCTAGACCATTGGAAACATGACCGCGTCTTTGTAGTATAGCGTGTAACAATGTTTTACTGCGTGTTCAGCATGAAACAACTTTATCTCTAATAAAAAGGCTTGATGGATAGAACAGTTTTACCCTCAACTCTTGACATTAATACAGTTTTGTGTGCCCCTTTATATTCAGAGGATGGCAGAGCCAGAGCGTTTGTACTTAAATACTATGTTCTCATATTGAGTAATTGCTACCATATTGCTGCCTTTCTACTAGTATATTTTAGTTAATAAAAGTATAGTTTTTCCCTATCCTGATATTCGTTTTGGCCTAACCATTTTAATTATTTTCGAAATTGAACATTATACATGTAAAAGTTTTTAACAAGCCGTCGTTCCAGCAGTGGAATCGTGACCTCACTTTAATGCATCGCATTCCAAGCCGCAAGGTATCAGGGTCAGTTCGCGGCCAGTAAACGGATCGTTATATAATATAGGCGCCATCGCGTTAACTGGGTGAACTGGAATTGTATTTAGTCCAGAAATATGGCAAATGAACATATTCGGCGATATAACTATGGTAGGTTAATCATAGATTCTTCACGAGTTTTCAACACAACCATGATACATTATTTTTGATTAATTAAATAACCATTATTCCACCATTTTGACCAATTAGTAAAGCATGAGCGCGATGATTCCCGATACTGTTAATAATCGAATCAAATAGCAATGCAACTCGCCACTTAAACAGGTTTGTTCGAAGAACGCGCGTATAAATATTTAAAATATGTACGGGTACTTCGCGTGTGGCCTGTTGACTTATTTGTTTTAATTTCGCTTCCATTCTTCTTTTTTTCTGTTTGTATCTATAGATATATGATAAGCAATATGTAATAATGTAAAAAGCCACAAAAACTCTGCGTTACATTCCGTTCTCCGTGTGATGCAGCTAAGAACTGCATTGAAAAAGACAATCGCTATCTTTGATCTCATTAAATAAACTCTTCACGTTTCACCAACTCCAACCACAATCCACGATGTATATCTTTTTTAAAGATATTTCGTGTATGTGTTTATTTATCATTGATCCGTGACGCTGGCTGAATCTAGCTAGGGGTTAACTTCAAATTAAACATACTATAAAAAGTGATCATTATCAAATTGTGAGTGGTATATAAGCACTAATGAAATTTTACGCGTAGATAAAATAACATTTAGTGGATTTTTGGCTTACACACGGGCGTTAATTTTTACTTGGCAAGTTAGCGCATACAGTATGTTTAATTATGAAATAAACATGTTCGTGGACATTGCAAATATGTGCATATTTCCATATAATATTTGCCAAACAGTTTAAGTCCCAGCCTTATTTGATCCACGTTTAAAACCTTCATAACAATAATTAAACATATAATTACTAGACAATTGTTTCTAAACTCACTATAATAATGACGAGGACAGAAGCTACTTGTAGATTTCTCAAGGCCAGATGAATGAAATCCTTAGTGAATACTCATTTTTAAATGTACGATACACATAAAATAATTGTACAATCAACTGCACATTCGGTGTTTGATTAAAATACAATATTGGAATACGTAAGTATTCAAACGGTTTGAATTATCAAAGTATTGCAAATTTCTTTCATGTTTGTTAAATATTAGTTTTAATATTTGCTTGGATATTCTTTAGACTTAACGTGAAACTTGCTGTAATGTGTAGGTCATAATTGCTTTTAGAGGGTTTTCTTTGAACAGCATATCTCATTTTTATCATTAACGTAAGTCTATTTTTGTTGCAATCTGTTTTATTGTTATTTGAGTTGATCGTTCATTGAAGCAAAAAAATCTATGACACAAATTAGATTTACTAAGATTATCTGGGCCTTGACATTGATGAGACACACGACCTGGTTGCAATCAAATTATAGCGCGATTGGCAGAATGGTCAATATTTAAATATCAATTATAATTGGAATGCAATTTGATGAGATACACGAAAGATTTGCAGGCAAACTATATTTTGATTTTCAATAGTGTATACATTCAAGTGTAAACATAAATACTAATTTGTGAGGTTTTAATTAACCAAACACGTTGTAACAAATCTTTTTAAATCATGTTATAATAAAGTGTCCGGTATAAAACGTTTTGTTATAAGAATATTCACCACTATATTCATTCAGATAAAGAAGTTTTAATTATTTAAAAAGCAGTAAGTTATCTATAATTCATTTGCAATGGAACATTTAATCATCAAACTAAGTTATTGTACTTACATTATATACACATTTGGCCTTATTTACATTTCATGAGCCTTTGAAGAAGTCATATCAACCACAATTCTTTTTGATTTTCAAAACGTACAAGCAGATATTCGAAAGGCTAAACTGTGCCCGAAATAAGACATTGAACGTTACGTAGGCTATTACATACACATATATATGTTTTTTTTTAACCAGAGGCATCAAACATATAATCCAACGCTTCCCTTAGTATGTCAAATGTATACACATTTGGAAATATAGTATACGTATCCATTGAGTTTGAAATGTACACTTCTATTTTGAAGTTTTATTTCTTAATATGTTTATAGTATAAAGTAAGATGTTAGCAGAATGATATATTATGAAGTAGTATATTGCATTGTATAAATGCAAAATATAAATGTTGTTTACTGTCAAAATAGTCCATGATAAACTTGATTAAAAGTTTGTGTTATTGACAACAGTCTCTCTACGATGTCAGTATTCTGATGACTCAAATAAACTTTTTTAAACCTTATGTTTAATTTATCTCGATCTAATTAGTATTTCCTTTCATGTTAAGAGTGTATTGCATGCACTGATGTAATATTATATTTCCGATTAAATTAATAATTGGAAAGCTATGGTTACAATAATACACACGGCAAAGAAGATCTATATTTAGGAATAAAATGTGTTTTTTTCAAACTGTAATTATGTATCCTGCATGAACTTTTGACTCGATGGTGGTACATTTCTGTACGACAAAAAATCAATGGTCAATTTTGAAATATTTTTCACATGCAAAATCATAACTGTTCTTTATTAAGGTATAGATATTGATATTAATTGAAAGGACTTTAAATATATACAGATATGTGCGCGCGCTGCAGAAACTACCGTACATTTCTTTATGTAACAAGACCTCCATCTTT